>NW_023416882.1:342878-359546 GCF_002922805.2 Oryzias melastigma | reverse complement strand
TGGCCAACAAGTGTGTGTGTAACTATAGAGTGTGTGTGTAGACAGGCCCCGCCCATTCTAGTTTATCACTTAGTCCTGGTTGTTTTAAGATGTTGCTTCCCTCTGTTGCCATCCTATCTTCCCCCCCACCCCTCTCCCACCCTCTTCCCTTTTTCAGTCCGGTCCAACGACAAAGAAAAATAAATAAATAAAAAAAAACATAATCAAAATAAATAAAGTTTAGCATAAAATACAACAGGGGTTTATACTCAATAAATCCCTGTTGTGACAGTAAAATCTGCCCAACACAAGAAGCTCTCAGCCCACATCTGTTGGCTCAGCTGTTGGACAGGACAAGTTTAAATAAATAAATAAATAAATAAAAGTATATTACCAATAAATGTCCATTTTTTTGCAGAAACTAAAATGTTTAAAACCTAGATGTAGCTTAGCTCTTATCCCAAATTAATGTTGTTTGTGCAAATCTAAATTTATGGTGGTTTATTGGAAATATATCATTTACCATCTTACAGCATACATATTTTTCCCCCCATTTTTTAAGCTTTTTGTTTGTAATCATTTTCTATTGTAATTTATTAAAGTTGCACAAATTTGATTTATAACAAAGGAGGGGGAAATAAAATGTATACTGAACAAACCCAAAAATGTTTAGATAGATAGATTACTGATTTGTATTGTAATATACAAATATAAATATAATTTATATAATAATAATAAACTGTTAGGGTTCAGAACTGAATCACTCTTTATACTGTAAGTCTACAATTGTGTATTTGATTTGTCTATCTTTTTCAAGATGGATATAACCATTCAAAAGGGGAAGTCTCTCCCAGAGATTCAACAATGTGTAGAATGCTGCAGAAATTATCACTGCCCATTCTGTTCTTCTACGTTTTTTCATCCAACAAAATTAACAAAAGTTCAACTTCATCTTCAAACACACTTCAACAGAGCAGTCCAGCATGAAGGTAAGAGTTGTGCATAGTATTTTTTTTCTATAATTAAAATCACTGTGCAATCTTATGCTATTGTTTTTCAGAATACACAATACACAGATGTGGCCACATCTGTAGGAGTCAGGCACATTATCATTGCCTCTACTGTAAATCAATAATTCTTAGAAACATTTAAAGATCTGCAAACAAAAACATCAACCACCCAACCACCACTCTGCCTGCAACATCAGTGCCAAGCACCGCTCCACCTGTGACATCAGTGCCAAGTACCGCTCCACCCGTGACATCAGTGCCAAGCACTGCTTTGTCTGAAATTGCAAAAAGACCAAAGCGAATGAGCAAATGTCCAGTGTGTAATTTGATATGTGATGAAAAGAATTTAAAAAGACACATAGCGAGAAAACATACAGTCAAAACAGCAGACATTACGTCCTCATCACATTTAGCAAGTGAATGTGTTGATGCCCAGAATGGAATTTACATGGTCCACAAAAACAAAGAATGGAGCTTCAACTCCACTGCATGTTCAAATTAAAATATGGGGAGAACCTCATCGTGTTGCTTGCGAGTTGAGTGAGTGCCAGGTTAATATGGAGTTGGCTTGGAGAAGTGGACTGCAATCATATCAGTGTGTTCACCTCTGGTAAATTTCATATTGCAAAACATATTTAGTCCCATCCTGTCTGACTGAAGAAAGTCTAGAAGAAATGGTTAAAAGAAAATGGTTTGGGAGAGACAAAATTAAACTTTGTGTTGACCGCCAAACCCTAGCAAAAAAAGAAAATGTACCACTTTCAGTTCAGTCAACAATTAGAATACCAGCATCCAAAAAGTTTATATCTGTTCACGAGCCAAGCATTTGCTATTACAGTAGACTGGGCAGAGTAAAGGTGTCCTATGATACCAAAAAGAATTCCTGGCTCTGTCCATGTGCAAAACCTCAGAGATCATGCATACATAAATACATAGCAAAATGAAAACTGAATTATTACGCATCAACTGCTATAACAAACATTGGAAACCTAAAATATGTTTCAGGCTTTCATTGAAAAAGCTATTCACGGTAGTACACCTTTAACAAAAATACTTTAAAAAAAAAGACATGCTGTTTTTTACTTGCCATAACATACAATGCATTGTGATCATTTTCATTTCTAACTCTTTTGAAAACGAACAGAGTCCACAGAAAAATGTCCACGTTTACACTTCACACCACTCGTGATCTGCAAGTTCCTGGATCAGGGTCAGGACTCGGGGATTAACGTTGAGTCGGCGCTTTGACTTCTTTTCTCCACCTTGGTTCCTTTGTCCGGGTTTATTGAGAAAAAGCACCTGTAAAGAGAGGGGAAACAATATTTTAGGGAAATGTAATTAATTACATAAAAAAATTTACAAGAAAAAAAACCCAATTTATAGTATCTTATAGAACAGAGGTCGGTAACCTAGGGCACGCGTGCCATAGGTGGCAGGCAGAGGGAAAGACAGTGGCACGCCGGGATGTAAGAACAAAAAAGCACTTGATCTGTGCTTATCGAATTCGAAAAAAGTGATAATCTCTTCCCACAATGATCTTTGTTACTCCATTGCGTCACAAGGAAATTGTCCAATTATGCAGCGCTGTGCCTTTAACCCGCCCACCTATAATAAACACTCCAGGGATTTTTTTTTCTTGAATAAAACTTTATTGTTTCACGTAATGTCTATGGCTTTCTGTGATCGGGCGATTTTAACTAATGTTTGTTGGGGAAAAAAATTTGCTGCTGCTAAATTAAAGTGTTGTTATAATCCCCATGTTTTGAAACTTGCCAGGGAGAAGACTACTGTGACGATATGATGCATGTCTGTGGACGGAGCTCATAGTTATACAATTAAAAACACACAAAAAAAATTAAAAAATAAAAATAGAAAAAATTAAAACCAACCCCTTTGCCCTCTCCTCACACACAAATGATGCCTAAAGGCACGAATAAGTCATTAGAATTTTAAAATAGATATAAAGCGCTACAAAGCCACAAGGCTGCGGGGCTGGAGCGTTTGGGGTCTGCTCCAGCACCATGGTCCCCGGACAAGCACCGCGACAGCAAATGCCAACCAAACCAGCAAGTTCTGGTGCAAAAGATCCACATGTGAAAACATAGCTTCATTAATGTTAGCGACGAAAAAAGTATGATTTAATTAAAAAAAAAAAAAAAAAAACGGGTGTCCAATCATAAACTTCTCTCTTTCTAGTCACGCACGCGCTTATATTGTCACAGCTGTCCTCTCCCTGGCAAGTTTCAAAACATGGGGACTATTACGACGCTTTAATTTCATGGCGGCAACCATTTTTCCCACTGTGCACATTAATTAAAATCGCTCAGTCATAAAGGCTGACAGAAAGTAAGGACATTATGTGAAACTAGAAAGTTTTATTAAAAAAAAAAAAAAAAAGGCACTTTTTACTTTGTACTTTTTTGAGGCACAGCGCTGCGTGATTGGACCCTTTCCTTGTGACGCCGTGGTGTAACACTTATCACTGTGTGATAAAAATAACACTCTTTTCAAACCCGAAAAACAAATTGACACAGATCCTGTGCTTTTTGTTCTTTCTCCCTGGCGTGCCACCGTCTTTCCCACCACGTACCACCTGCCCTAGGTTGCCGACCTCTGACTTAAATCAAAACGGTTCTTACTTGGAATCGAATTTCTGTGCCCAACCCTACAGTTTTATTTATTTATTTTCTTTATTTTCTACTTCATTTACTTTTAATGTGATTAAATTATTAACTTCCAAATCCATATCTCCCAGTCTTTAGTGCCAAATATTCTTTGTTGCTTCCTTTACCTTTTTTACGCCTGCATGACAAATTTATAGTACTGTACAAACTATAAACTTCAAATTATGACATATCAACGTACACAGACGTGAAGATAAAAACACCATAAAGAGTTGCAATAAAACTTTTGCAAACTTGTGATGGGTGTATGCACTTTCACATTTACTCACCTTTGAAGAAACTCAAGTGTAGAAGCCAATTCAGAAGGATAGTGGATGTTAAAACAATAGTAGCTCCCAAACATGAGGCACAATGCAGACATGAAAGAGGAAATGTTTGTGTTGACGAGGTTGCAATCCAGGCTCAGCATGTACTTTTTTGAGGAAAAGCAGGACTGTCCTATAAATAAAAGATTTTAAAAAGTTGTATTACTGAATGTGTGAAGAAACTGAAAGTAGGTTTCTTTTGATTTGGAGGTGTGTGGAGACGGAACCCAGGACCACAGTTTAAAGAGAAAGGATAAGACTTTATTTTGTTTCTTTTTGTCCAGCAGGAGCGTCCTCAGTCTGTTGGAGCCAGGAGCCTCTGTCAAAAAAATAAAATCACCTGAGAGTTTGCACTCTAAAACAAAACATACCAGGCGTATATAAAATCACGGCAAAACACACAACAATAAAATAATAAATAGGCGCATGCAATTAAAAAAGAATAACCGCTCTGGTATAATAATAAAAAAAACTCTCAGGTCGTTAAAAGACAGGTGATAGAAGGGTACTTAGCTCGAAGAGGGGTGTATCGTGACCACACCCCTCTGCAATTCCAGCGTCGCTTCCCCTTCTTCAACCGCTGCCTGGCTCCTGGCTCTACCCCTCCGGTTCCGACGCCGACTTGCGAGGTGGGCCGTCCAGCGTACTCCCAACGATGGCGTGGTGCCGCTTCTCCGAGCTTTTCCTCTGGCAACGGTCCGCTGTCTCCTTTTTTCCCGTCGCGCTCCTCCGCCGCCGGTCCTCTTCTCTTCCGTCACGCTCCTCCAGCGTTAGATCTCTCTACCAGCTCCTTTGTTCCGGTTGTCCGTCTGGCTCCTTGGTCAGCGGGATTCAGAACCGGGGAAACTCGTCTTCCGGCCTCCTTTCTCTTTCTGTCTACCTGCATGTCTTGCAGTCATTAAAAAAAAGAGTCTCCATTGGTCACGCCCCCCTGCTGCACCTGCGTCCAATTTGCAGCAGTGAGGCGGCCCGTTCATGGGCCTCCAGGTTTAAAACACAAGTAAAAAAACAAGTTCACTTGACCCCGTTACAAATGCTGCACTCACATTACAAATTCTATAAAAAGTAGAATTTTAAAAAGAGATATAAACAGACTCACCACAAACAGTAATAGTGGGTGTCACAGGCACTTGCTCTAGTTGGACCTCTTCTGCCAGACATGTATCATCTACATGGAAAAACGTGGATGACTCTTCCTCGTCAAAGTAGCTCAGCAAGAGGAGGATCATCTCTTTCACATCATCTGAGAGGCCACTCTGCTGTCCCCGCTTCCTCTGAAGTCTTGCGTAAGTCTGAAGAATCTTCGTGTTCTTGCCAACACAGACTGTAGTCATGTAGTTCAGAAGTCTTCTTCCCTTCAAATCCAGATTTCGTGTGAATGTCTCTATGAGGTCAATCCCTGTGAGTTCCTTGAAATGAACTGACAAACTGAGTTCATCAAAGCAAAATGGCCACTCTTCTCTAAGGGATTTGACAGTCTTCCCCTGGTTTACATGTTGGCGCTGTGTGTAAAAAGTGGACTTCATTAGACATTTGACCCTTATCTGGATTTGCATCCGAGTGTTGGAACATCAATTTAAGTTTTTCCTTCTTTTGGTGTTGGCTCTCGTGAGTTTCTTCCCAGGGCAGAAATTGCACACTCCATTTGATGCACCCATAAGTGTCCTGCATTGCTGCTCTCTCTTCTGGTGAGATTTCATCTGTGTGGTCCGTTTGATGCTTTCTCTTTCTGAGAACCGCCGCTGCCAAGCCTCTACCTCTCCAATGCCCGATCCCTGACGCACAAAACGGATGACTTGGTGCTACAAATTGAAGGAAACCGCTACGTCCGCGATTGCTGCGCGCTAATCATCACCGAAACATGGCTTCACGCACAGATCCCGGACGCTTCGGTGCAGCTAGCGGGCTGCATGCTACACAGTTGGAACAGAAACAAAAACTCTGGAAAGGACAGAGGAGGGGGACTCTGCATCTACGTGCACGTAGGTTGGTGTAACAACAGCACAGTGATGGACACACACTGCTCTCCCGACCTAGAGTTTATGTCAGTAAGATGCAGACCCTTCTTCCTGCCTCGTGAGCTAGCTGTTGTGATCATTACTGCAGTTTACATTCCACCGGACGCAAATGTTAAAACAGCTCTCTCTTTTTTAATGGAAGTCCTAAGCCTACCCCCACGGCGTGCACATCATCGCAGGGGATTTCAACCAGACAAATCTCAAACAGGTTCTACCACAATTCTATCAGTATGTGAAATGCCCCACGAGGGGGGGGAACACTCTGGATCATGTTTATTCAAACATTAATCATGCCTACAGAGCCATGCCCCTCCCCCACCTGGGGAAGTCTGACCACCTCTCCTTACTCCTCACCCCAGCATACACCTCCCTGAGCCGACAGATCAAGAACAAAAGGAAAACAATCACAACCTGGCCTGAGGACGCCCTCCCCCGACTACAAGGCTGCTTTGAACAAACCCAGTGGGAAGCTTTCCACCATGAAGATATGGGCACCTTCACAGACACAGTACTGTCCTACATAAAATACTGTGTGGAAACCGTCACTGTGGAGAAGAACATACGGGTATCTCCAAACCAAAAACCCTGGATGACCTCCCAGGTCCGAGCGCTCCTCCGGGCACGCGACGCAGCCTTCAGATCAGGTGACAGGGCCCAGTACGGTATCGCTTGTGCTGAGCTGAGGAGGGGCATCAAAGCAGCTAAAGCGGATCACAAGACCAAGATCGAGGAGCAGCTTGACAACCCCCGGCAGGTTTGGCAGGGCATCCAGTCCATTACCAAGTACAGAGGTAACACAGCTTCACCAGTTGTTTCAGACGCAGGACTGGTAGAGGAGCTAAACAGCTTCTTCTCTCAGTTTGAGTCTACAGCACAACTCCCAGACACATCACCCAATATCCCTGCTCAAGCCACAACAACCTCCTGCACCCCTCCCCTCACTCTTCAGGTTGCTGAAGTAAGACGGGTGCTCCAAACTGTTAACCCCAGGAAGGCCACAGGCCCAGATGGAGTTCCGGGAAAAGTACTCAAGGCTTGTGCTGAGCAGCTAGCACAGGTCTTCACCGACATCTTCAACCACTCTCTGCAACAGGCCTACATCCCAGCATGCCTTAAATCTGCCACCACCAAAAAAACACCAACAGCGGACCTCAATGACTTTCGCCCCATTGCACTCACCCCAATCATCACCAAGTGCTTTGAGAAACTGGTTCAAAATCCCCACCAGTTTGCCTACCGCTCCAACAGATCCACTGAAGATGCGGTAGCCATCACCCTCCACTCAGCTCTGACCCACTTGGAGAAACAGGGGAGCTACGTCAGGATGCTATTTGTCGACTACAGCTCCGCCTTCAACACAATAATACCGGACATCCTAATCCCCAAGTTAACCAACCTGGGGCTCCCACCACCCACCTGCTCATGGATCAAGGACTTCCTAGTGAACAGACCCCAGCAGGTGAAACTGGGTCAACACCTCTCGTCAGTCAGAACACTCAGCATCGGCTCCCCCCAGGGCTATGTGCTGAGCCCACTCCTGTACTCACTGTACACATCTGACTGCAGTCCCAGCCACCCCGAGAACCTCATCATCAAGTTCGCGGATGACACAACGGTGGTTGGACTGATAACCGGGGACAACGAGACGGCCTACACAGAAGAAGTCCGGAAACTTGGAGAGTGGAGTGCTTCAAACAACCTGGCACTGAACGCCTCCAAGACAAAAGAAATCATTCTGGACTTCCGCCGTAACAAAGGCACCTACACACCGCTGGAGCTAAACGGCGAACAGGTGGAGCAGGTGGAGTCATTTAAATTCCTCGGTGTCCACATCTCTGCAGATCTCTCCTGGAAAGCCAACACCCACGCCTTAGTCAAAAAGGCCCAGCAGCGGCTGCACTTCCTGAGGGTGCTCCGGAAGCAGCGACTCCACCAAAAGCTGCTGGTGACTTTCTATCGCTCCACCATAGAGAGCCTGCTGACTTACGCCATGTCAGTCTGGCACTCTAGCTGCACGATGGCCGACAGGAAGAGGGTGCAGAAAGTGACAAACGCAGCCCAAAAAATCATCGGCTGCCCTCTGCCCACAATGGCCTCCATCTACACCTCCCGCTGCCTCACCAGAGCCCTCTGGCAGACAGTACAGGGCCATACCAGCCAGAACAAACAGATTAAGGGACAGCTTTTTCCCAAAAGCTCTTACTGCACTAAATGTAAATAATAAGCAATAAACTCCGAATACCTGCACATTCATATGTAACTGTTGCACATCCGTTCTGTCTCTGGTCACTTTACTTTTGATACTCAGCTCGTTTGCACATACCTGTTTTTATTTGCACATATCTGTATAGTTAGGTGTCTTCCTTCTATTTATTTTGGATTTTGTTACTTTTTCCTGTTTGTGTGTTGTATTTTTTTGTCCACAACGGTGTGAGCTGTACCTAAATTTCATTGTGGCATCTACAATGACAATAAAGGCATTCATTCATTCATTCATTCATTCATTCATTCATTTTGGGTGTTGAAGAGCGCCTTGCATTTGCAATTCTGTATTGCAACTGTTTGGCTAGAGAATAGTAGCCTGTTCCAACAACATCACCCTCCATTACATCTTGCAAAGAATTTGGATATTTTGCTATCATTTTTCTTGCAACTTCAGTTGAGTGCTTTTTACCTACATGAGGGTATTTTTCCGTCATGGCAGTTGCAACAATTCGGACCATTTGTTTCCTTAGTTTTGGGTCCGCTCTTTTTCCCCTTTCCATTTTTCCGAAAATTTAATCCATGGAACTTCAAAGTTGCCATCCCACTGTGTGTCAAGTCCCGGGCTGCTGGCAGAAGTTGATGATGAACTTTGGGGTGAAACAGAGAGCAATGATAGTGACCGGGTAGGCAAGGATTTCACAGAAGATGATGAGCTGATCTCAGGAGTTTGGTCTATAAAAAAAGACAAATTATACATTTCAAAATGTACAATATTACATAATGTCCGTGTCTGCCTTTATAATGAATAGATTACATATTTTATATGCTGAAAAACATTCTTCTTACTTACATTTCTGTTTCCAAACTGAAAGAAGCCTTGTAGCTTGGACAGGTCTCAACGCTGTCATCAAATTAGCCTCCGTCACAAAACAAAGATCATCATACATCTCGACTCCAATGGACTGCAAGTGCTCTACCAGAATGTCTTTGTTTAACTGCTGGAAGTTCTGGTAGGACTTCCATGATGGCAACATCTAGGAAGGTTCGGTCTGAGTTGGTCATGTTTGCAAAGAAGAAAAGCCACCTACAAACAAAAAAAAAAAAAATACATACCGTACATATACAAGGCTGTCTGGAGTGACAGAGAAGTATGTCCGAGCAATGCAGGACATGTATGAGGGCTGTAAGACAGTGGTGAGGTGTGCTGTTGGGGTGATAGAGGAGTTCAAGGTGGAGGTGGGATTACATCAGGGATCAGCTCTGAGCCCCTTCCTGTTTGCAATGGTGATGGACAGACTGACGGATGAGGTTAGACAGGAATCACCATGGACTATGATGTTTGCAGATGATATTGTGATTTGTAGTGAGAGCAGGGAACAGGTGGAGGTGGAGTTAGAGAGGTGGAGGTTTGCCCTGGAAAGGAGAGGAATGAAGGTTAGCCGCAGTAAGACAGAGTACATGTGTGTGAATGAGAGGAACCAGAGTGGAAGAGTGAGGTTACAGGGAGAAGAGATAAAGAAGGTGGAGGAGTTTAAGTATTTAGGGTCAACAGTACAGAGTAATGGAGAGTGTGGAAAAGAAGTGAAGAGGAGAGTGCAAGCAGGTTGGAATGGGTGGAGAAAAGTGTCAGGTGTGATGTGTGACAGAAGAGTTTCAGCACAAATGAAAGGAAAGGTGTACAAGACTGTGGTGAGACCAGCCATGTTGTTTGGACTAGAAACAGTGGGACTGAAGAAAAGACAGGAAGCAGAGCTGGAGGTAGCAGAGATGAAGATGCTGAGGTTCTCTTTGGGAGTGACCAGGATGGATAGGATCAGGAATGAATACATCAGAGGGACAGCACATGTTAGAGGTTTTGGAGATAAAGTCAGAGAGGCCAGACTGAGATGGTTTGGACATGTTCAGAGGAGAGACAGTGAATATATTGGTAGAAGGATGCTGAGTCTAGAGCTGCCAGGAAAGAGGTCTAGAGGAAGACCAAAGAGGAGGTTTATGGATGCAGTGAATGAAGACATGAAGGTGGCTGGTGTTAGAGTGGAGGATGCTGAAGACAGGCTTAGATGGAGGAAACTGATTCGCTGTGGCGACCCCTGAAGGGAAAAGCCCAAAGGAAAAGAAGAAGCTACAAGGCTGTGCATCAGGAAACGCTTAATGTCACACAAAATACACACTACAGTAGGAACTAAATGAGCTAAAATTGATGCGAGAACTTGGACAGAAAAGACTGCTTATGATTTTCCAGTGAGATTTTGTTGTTTAACGTTTACAATACTGCTATTTACCGTATTTTCCGGACTATAAGTCGCGGTTTTTTTCATAGATTGAATGTCCCTGCGACTTATACTCCAGTGCGACTTATATACGAATTTTTAATGAGATGAGATATGGACCGTAAGTCTAGAGTGCCCTCTTATGGTGATCTATGCAATTACTTTATTTACTTTAGTTATTCAGACGTGACACAGAGGACGAAGAATTTAAGGGATTTAGTGATATGGAGTGAGATTGCGTGCAATTAATTACAGTAAAGATACAAAGTTGATGAGTTCTTGAGGCTATAGTTAAATAAAAATGTTACATAAATGCTACACCTTTTCGTTTTTTTCATGATGCTAATATGTGAATATGTGTTGACACATATTCAGCCTGTTTTCTATTCACTTATGAATGTTATAACTTCCCTTCCAGGATGATGTAATATCGTTTTTTTCAACCAGTTTGTAAAATAAATTACTTGAAAAAAATGCGACTTATACTCCAGTGCGACTTATGTATGGTTTTTTTCTTCTTCATTATGCATTTTTTGGCCCCTGCGACTTATACTCCGGTGCGACTTATAGTCCGAAAAATATTAAAATATTAAATATTAAAAAGTATTTTTTAATTGATCTGACGTTGTTGTCTTTATTTGCTATTTTTTAGACAATACCACGTCAGACAAGGGGGAACGACTGTGGCATTTTTGTCATCATGGTAAGTTTTTAAAAAAGATTTAAAGCTTTGTAAAAAAATGTAAATAACTTGATTATTCTTCTCTCTTTCTAGTACACCCTCTCAATGCTATTTGGTGACGGGTTTCAGTTTCAGGAGGTACATTTTAATTGATTTAAACTTTATTCCAAAATGAAGATTCTTTGTTTTCAAAGGCAGAGGGGTGATTTTATTCCAGCCAGAGAAAATTATTAGTTAATGTAATTTTAGTCCAAGCTGTATTTTTGAACTAATTGTAATTTTTTGCAAAAAGGACTCAAGTATATCCAAGTGTACTTTGTCTCATCAACTAACAAAAGTCAAAAAGATGATAAGCAAAATACAGGGAGTACTGTGTTGTATGATGAGTCTCTCTTTTAGATGAATATGTCTACCACACGCAGATGGTGGTGTCTTCAACTCATGGAACGCTTTCAGATTGATGGGTATGTTAAAACTAGGGATGTCCCGATCAGGTTTTTTTGGGCCCGATCCGATTCCGAGTCATCTGATTTTGTGTATCTGCCGATACCGAGTCCCGATCCGATACTTTTATAAGACATTTAAAACATGAATAAATTGAAGAAACAGATTTGTGTTGTCCCTTATTTATATTTCAATAACCTTCTTTTATCATTAAAACTTAAATAAAACACTTCTGTGAAGTAGCTTTAATAAACAAGTAAAAATACAGTAAATATAAACTAGAAAAAAATACTATTTTCTTGTTATATAAGTGATAATTAGTCATGTGAGAAAGTTTAGTGACTTTAGCTTTAATATCTTTAGAGCTATTGAACATTTTTGACCAAATGTGATTCCTGTCCTCATTTAAAATTCTTAAAAATAAATTCTGACTTTGTTTTAGCATAAAATTTGATGAGTGTTCATGAATAGCTGATATCATTATTAGTTTTAATTTATTAGTTTTATTCATTTATTTTTAAGATTATGTGCTTCTTTTTTAAGTTCTTAAGACATCACATTTTGGTTTTATTCCCACAGTAGTTAATTTTCTTAACTGTTATTTCTCTGTCAGATAAATCAAACAGGCATATCAAAGGACAGCTCGGGTCCTAAGGAGTTAAATCACGGCGCTAGCATGTAGCAGTTAGCAGCTGCTGTTTAGCCATCTGTCTGCAGGATGAAGAGCTTCACATTAAACAGAAAAAAATACTGTCTTTTACTGTTGAAATGCCTTTAGAGGTTGTTGTTTGAGTTATGACAAACCAATAGAGACACTTGCTTTCAGTTTAAAGCGTTTTTAAAAGAGTTATTGGTCCCGGAAGTTAGCTTTCTAGCTAGCTTTGTTTACATTAGCCTTCTGCTTGAGCTGCTGCTGTTTTCTGGTGCGTTTTCTGGTGATGACATTTTGTGATCTTTTCATGATATGCAGACTTCCAGTGGAGTATTTATCCGTAATGATAAGATGAAATATATAGCTCTGATCATAATGAGAATTAATGAAATATCCGATCCTGATCGGACAAAGAAGTCCGATTCCGATCGAGTCCCAAACCACGTGATCGGGCCCGATTTCCGATCACGTGATCGGATCAGGACATCCCTAGTTAAAACATATATTTTTTCTTTAGCTATGTTTTTTTCACCTGTCAAATTACGTCAAATTGCAACGCCTGTGTATCTAAAGCAATGCCCATATCATATCCTATCTCTTGTAACGATGTAATGGTGGATTGCTTTTGTTTGGAAGCTACGGGCACAGATTCGCTTTTTGGACGGAGGAGGCAAGAACCTTGCTGGAAGGAAATACTCTTCCTCTTTACAAAGTAAAAGGAAACACTACATCTGTTGTCCCAGCACACGTCCAAGCAGTCCAGGAGCGAGACGAGGAGGAAAAGAAGCTTGTGGACTGCATTGTTTCATCACAGGCAGCAGAACAACATTTGTTGGTAATGAAACAACTTGTTACAATTATAGCATATAGTATTCAGTAGCTGCATTTTCATGACACAGATGCGCAAAACTTTATTACAATTCTAGAATTGTAAAAAAAAAAAAAATTTCACAATGACACTGTTTCCATTAAATCATATTAATGTGAAAAGACACAAACCAACTCATGCGATAAGTCATTAAAAACATGGCAATGGATGAGTACACGTGTTGAATCACTAAGAATTTGGGTGACATCACAGCATTGTCATTTGTGCAGCATGGCTGGTCTGTTTACAGTCTCAAATGCAGCTGAGAAGTTTGTTAAAAAATATATATATTCATTCTAACAAGTGTGCAGCTGGACCACTTTTTCTGTTTGAAAACACAATGAGATTCATTCAAGTTTCTGTCATGGCACTAGTTCTCATAATCAATTTTAGAAATGTTAGTGTTTCAGCTAAGTTGGGTTTTTTTTCATCAAAAATTGAATTTTTCGAATTTCATGTTAATGGAAACACAGCCAATGACATCCAACTACTTCTTTGTTACATCTCACTTAAAAAAAAAAAAATCATTTAAACACATATCATATAGAAGAAAATACTAGATATGGTTTCCTTTCAGAACACAAAACACTTCACTTGGCTTTTGGATTAATAAATGAAAATATTTGTGTTTATGCCCACAGGGTGTACTCGGTGGGAAAAACTCAAAGTGGTTCCCACTTAAGAAACTATTTGAGGTGCCTATGTACATACACAATGAGGAGCACATGTCAGCACTATTTTACCACCTTAAAACCCTCCTAAATGGAACAGCAACCGATCGGGAGTTTAATGATGAGGTGGAATTCATTTGCTCTTTTATGTTGCCAGAGGTACTAAAAAGCATTACTACATGCACATAATGCAATTTTTGTTTGTACTATTCATTAATTGGTGTATTTGTACAGGCCATCATTCATGGCATTTGTGAGCTGAAGGAACTGTCTTGGCAGAAGGCTGAAGACATTTACCTGAAGGGCCAGCGTTATCACCCAAGGTATGCTTGAAATGTCTTAAATGTGAAATGTTGCAAAATATTTCTTTTAGCGAAGTAGAGGAGTTTGAGAGGAGGATTGGGACAAACCTGTAAAAGGCGGGGATCCTCCTCAAGCACAAAGTATGTATTTTTTTTATCTTATAATGTATAATTTAAAATATTGTACTAAGATTTTTTCCTCTCATATTTGCATCAGTGATACATTACACAGAAACCAGCTGGTAAAATGTTACTGGTGTTACCAGTGTTTTTTTTTTCTTTTTTTTTTTTTACTTCAATGTAACTTAATAAAAGTTGTTCTATCAACCTCAGTGGACCCTGTTGAATTTTCTTGATGGTTTGGTTTTTATTTGGTTTTCTTGCTTGTTTTGTTTTATTTTATTATATTTTGTTCTATTTATTGTGAAATTGGTTAAATGTGTGCCACAGAATAAGGGAAAAAATGTAAAAGTAAATTCATATTAACTCTTTAAGGGCCAAAGTAGTAGTTCTCCACCGTATTAAACCTAGTCTCTCTCTTTAGATCCTAATATTCTCATTTCCTGATAAGTTTCAGGATCTTAAAAAATTCCAGAATCATCTCCACCATCAGATTTATAAAATTATGAATGAATGAATGAAAACCCCTGGAACCTCAAGGGTTTAAATGCATATTAGTAAGAAATATATTAGAAATTATCAGTTGCAACCAATAAAGTTAATAGTCCATTAAAAATACCCAATTTTCAACATTAGTAACATTTATTGCAGGAAAAAAATCGACAATGGTCCTCCCAGCCTGTCTCAAGAAGCCTGAAAAAGTGGTTTAAAAAAAAAAAAAAAGATTAATTGGCCTCCCAGCCTTTAGATGCGCTGTCTTGGAAAGTCAGGGTCCTGAGAATGCGGTCCTGAGAATGTGGTCCTGAGAGTATTGCTGGGCTGGGCCTCCAGGCCTGCAGATTTATAATACTGCTCCCAACCGGAGAATCTGTTGGCCACTCTCATGCTCCTCCCCTCGCTGAGGTGCTGCAAGCTTCTCTCTGAGTCCGAGAGGGGAAATATCATTTTATTCCACAAAAATCAGTTCATGCAAAGGTAATCAAAGCTATTCCTTTTAAATATATTCATTTAATAAATGGTGCACTATTATATCAAACTGTAACACCACAATTACCATCATTAATAATACAAAGTATCCCAATAACAGATAAAAAACTGTAGTAATCTAATAATAAGAACAACCTTGAAGGAAAATATTTTTACTGGAAAACCTAATAAAAATAATATTTTATATAAATATGATCAGGATATAGTAAATAAACTAAGAACTTTTATCTAAAATTTTCAATTTTTCCCAAAGTTAAAGAAACTCATTTTAAAATACTAAACAGTATTTATCCATCAAAAGAACTTTTACGACTACGTTTTAATATAAACGATAACATATGCACATTCTGTGAAAAGGAAATTGAAACCACACAACATTTATTTTATTCTTGTCCCCAAACACACATTTTTTGGAAAGAGTTACATAACTGGCTGAAAAATATGTTCCCACAACAACCACTATTCTCTTTAAATACTATCATATTTGGCATAGTATTGGAAAATAAACTGGAAGAAATCTGCTTAAATATAATCCTCTGTCTGGCTAAATTTAATATACATAAATATAAATATATGAAGACTCCCCCAAAATGTAGAATATTTATGAATGAATTCAAGTTATATTTACAATCATTGAAGCTCATTAAGAAACCAAACATAAATATGATAGACTAAAAGCTTCCCTCGCATATGTTACGGCCGTGGGCCGTCTGGGTTTGGCTCCTTTGTCTGTCCTCTCTTTCGTTCTTCCAGGCACAGGTGCAGTGCTTCACATAATTTCAAAACACAGAATAAAAAGCCCCGCCATGGCTCCTCGAAGAGCGGCACCCTTTGGACGTCCTGGGAGCTTCTGACCCCGCAGGGTTTCCACCGCCGCTGCTCCTCGGTTTCCTGCTGGCCTCCTTGCTTCCTGTTTCCGGTTTCGGCTGATGCTGCCGCTGTTTGACGTCGCCACCTCCTCTCTCCTGGATGTCTCTGGTTTTGGTCTGATGGGCGGTTGGAACATAGAATAAAACGTTTCTAAACGTAAGGAACCGGTGTCGTCTCCCCTTTTCTTTGTTACGGCTTGGAGCCAACCGTAACACATATCTATAATTAAGTAATATGTTGTTCTTTGCCTCACTTTTGCTCAGACTTATTTTTATTTATATTATCATTGTTTTATTTATTGATTTTTTTTATTGATGTTGTGGAAAAATGTTGAATCCGATGGAAGAGCAGACACATCTTAAGATTAACACAAGTGTTTAATAGCAACATCAGAAAAATACACGCGGCGCGCACAGGCATGTAGGGAAGACTGTCAGAGTGTTCCGCCGAACTGACGGGACCCAAACCTTTTATAGGACTGGTCAAACCTCAAACCTTCTCCAAACAATACTGCAAATCACATGTTCTGACCCCCTTGGTTGTTAATTATCTCAGAGGCATCTGCTTCCTGCTTTAGTCTCGGGATCAATATGTTACTTAT
>NW_023416882.1:324506-333209 GCF_002922805.2 Oryzias melastigma | reverse complement strand
GTAATTAACTACAAAACTAACAGAAACTCAGTTGATTTCTGCTCTTTATTTAGCTTGTTATAAAAATATGTTCACTTGTTTGTACTTAATTTTTTCTCTTTTTTCCAGAAATTTAATTTACATATATTGATAAAACTTTTTTTTAACATTTTAAATAATAAGTTTTCTTTGTGTCCCACAACGCAATGATTTGTTTTAATTATTTTCATAATTAATTTAGTAATATGAATAAATTGGACGTGGCGTGTTTTACTTTGGACTCTCTGGGCAAGTGACTCAATGATTCAAATGACTCAAATGAATCGATTCACTTTGGTGAGTGACTCATTAAAACTCGAGTCAGTAAAAGGAATCATAATTCCCATCACTAGCTCGCAGCACTTCAGCGAGGGGAGGGGGTATGGGAGTGGCCAACAGATTCTCCGGTTGGGAGGGGGAGCCGATTCTCAGGTTGGGAGGGGGAGCAGATTCTCAGATTGGGAGGGGTGAGGAGCTGCAGGTGTCAGCAGAGCGGTGCAGCACAGAGCAAACGAGAGATTCTGGTGTTTGAGCTTTATTTCTCACAGCGAAGATAATTTTTTTAAGTGATAAGATGGATATTTTTCTACAAGTGTAAGTTGTTCTTGGTGGAAGGAAATGAGTTAATGAGTCAGTGGGGAAGATGACTCATGATTCTTGAGTCAGTAAAGTGACTCGTGAGTTGTGAATGATTCGGTCATGACTCGCACATCACTACTCGCGCTGGTTGACAGTTTTAACACGATTTGCGTCAGCTGCATGATCGGGTAGCCCATTGAGTTATTTGTATATTTAGTTAGTTTTTGTTCAAAAACTCTGTTTCATAAAGTCACGTCTTGTTCTGTATGTTAAGTAAAAAAAAAAAAAAAAGTTGCAGATCTGGATGTGACAATTGTCTCTATAAAGTCAATGTAGGGACAATCTACAATAATTAGAGCCATTTGAAGTTCATTAAATGACCTATTTTGCCAAAAATCTAAGGATCCCATTTCAAACTAATGAATAAAATCTGTCCTTTTGCTGAATTTCTTAAAAGCAGATTATGTTGAACTCTGCACATTTTTTTTCATTTGGATGATGAAACAGGAACGTTTATTGTTTCCATGTTCATATTCCAATATTTTTTTGGAGAAACCTCAGAAATTGGAATAATCTTTAACTTTACATCTACCCTTTTTGTGCCTCAGACGTATTAATATTTATGGACAATTAATTCACAAATATTAATATTATTTTACTAATTAAGAAATGTAGTACTCGTTGTTAATGGAAAGGTTGTAAACATCCTGTTTTATAAACAGATTCAAAATAAATGATGTCTCATTAAAAACCATGAAATCCTCAAAAACTGTCCAAAAAACCTTGCTACAAATCTCTGTTTGGTTATTGTTTCCTTTCTTTTGTATGCCTTTATTTTCCTTCTTACTGTAGTTAACATCTTATTTTCCAAAGATTTCTTAAGTATTTTGGCCCCAGCTGTTCCTTTTGCATCAATCCTATTGAAACTTAAACCTGTTTGTTTCAGAAATGTTCTCCATGTTTGAAACAAACTGTTCTGAGACTTTGAAGACCAACCAAATCTTACCTTATTTTGGCCAAATATTGTATTGATAAATGTAAATATACAAATGACAAACATTGGACCATTTTCTCTGTGGAATTAAAACGTACAATTAATCTAATAACAGAGAATTTCATGCCTTTGAAAGACTGAAACATATTTATAAATAATGATTTGAACAATTGGTGAAACTTTTTTCTCTCCATTCTTTTAAGTTTGTGATTAATTTGTGATTTATCTGCGCTTTTCCAGACGCTCAAAGCGCTTACATTGTGTATCCATTATTCATTCACACCTCATTCATACTTGGTGATGGTAAGATACTACTGTAGCCATTCATACACATTCACACACCAGTGGAGCCACACTGGAGGCAAGGAAGATTAAGTCCCTTGCCCAAGGACACAACGACATTTGGCTGGCGGGAGCCAGAATCGAATCGCCAATCCTTCGATCATTGGCCGACCCGCTCTACCGCCTGAGCTACTGTCGCCCGCAAGAAGGCTCTGTAGTTTTACTTTGTTTTCTTTTTTGCAAAATGTCATGCTGAATTAAGCATTTTCAGTAATTCTAATGAAGAAACTTTGGAACATCTGGTTTTTCATGTCAGTATTACACAGGTGTAAAAACCACCATTCTGAAGCACTGATGCTGATTGGCTGAGGCAACCTCTGAAGGTAGGAGACAAAAGTGACTGAGCTGTTAGTATTCTTGGATCATAGCTTTGGTTCCTGTTTTTGCTCATGTTATGTCATAATCATCTGCCAGAGGAATGTTACAGCGCACTTTGAAATGTTCAATAAAAATGCAGGAAATAAATTATTAACAGTTTATTTAGACAACAGTGACAGCAGTAGTGTGTGTGTGTGTGGGGGGGGGGGTCTCCTCTGAATCCCATGTCTTCACTGCTCCTCTCTTCCTGTTGTCGACACTTCCTGTAAAACATGAAAATGATTCAACAGAGATCAGAAAAGACTCCAGACTGTTTGGTTCTCATGAAAATCCTAAAGATTAAGGAAACAATGACTTCACTCCTTCTGCTCTGATGGAGTTTTGGATGATAGCAATGACTGATTCAGTTATACCAACACCTTAAAGAGAATGACAAATAAATCACTGACCACCACAATAAAACACCTGCCAGCATCAGCATTAATGGAAGATTTGATTATCACATCACATGAAGATTGTTACCAAAACCTGCATTGAGCTGAATAGTCTCCACTTTAACATTGTGTGTGTAGCTCCTCAATGACAACACTGCACACGGTCTCCCGAGTACGGTCGGGATTTATTCTTTATCTTCATGAAACGCCGTGAAAACTACAGAACAAGGTAACATACAACAGTTAGCACTTACATTTCAATCCGTAACAACAAATGCTAAATGCAAACTACCTCGTGGCTGCCTGTCACTTTGGACGTCCTTCTTGAGTTAACAGTTTTTCTGCTTCAGCTCTTCATAGCTGGTTAGTTCGTTTAACAAGCGTGGCTCTCGCTCTGGAGTCTTGTAGGATGTGAGAGCCACGTGAAGCTGGTGTCCAAATCCCGTGAGTTCTCAAGAACTCTCGCGTTATTATAATCCACAACTCACATATGATAATGCACTGTGACTTCATATTATGCAGCATAAAACAAAATAAAATATATTTACACATTTGAATAACAGCAATCCTACACCAAAGACATTTCTCCATCTAAACAAGGAAACAAACCAACTTTATAACCTATTGGTGACACTTACAGTGTGATCACAATCACATTCTACAAATGTTGTAATTGTTGCCCCCCCTCTCACCTGTCTGATTGGACTTCAGGTGTGGAGGTGGTCGTCTCTGGAACCTGAAGATCAGCTGCAGAGTTCCTGCAGAAGCAGCAATGCCTCTTCTGTCCAGAAACTGAATCTCCGTCCATGTCTAAGAGAGAAAGGCCGGTGTGAACGGACTCTACTCTACTCTGCTGCTGTCTTAGTACGTTCACTCGGGTTATTGGGACTACAGTAAACAGCTTTGATGAAAACGAAACGAAAATGATGAAAACTTACTGAAGTCGTTGTCATGGTTTCACGAGGCCAGAAGGATCCAAGTGCTGGAAACATGGGGAGGTGAGCGGCGTTCCTTTGTCCTTCCGGAGCTGGAGGACACAGTGAGCAGGTAGAACCGAGTCCGTGGCTGTGAGGCAGCTGAGGAGCAGGGCCATGCCGAGACATTTGGAGGGGCAGGTGCTCAAAGTTAAAAAAAGGGCACATGGAACAAAAATTTGAAGCACCGTACAACATACTTTACAATATATCAGTGGCGGGCCGTCAGGGCCTGCAAGGCCTTCTCTGCTGGCCTAAAAATATCTGAATCACAGACTGATATTAATTATTATTTTCCGTGAATACGTATTCTATAATTCCAAATGCTCTGTCTTCGTCCTTTCATTGCTGTCTCCCTGGTTGCGCTGCTTCCAGACGTGCATTTTCCTATTTAAGCATTAACCAATCACATTGCAGCACCATTTGTTGCTAGGGTCAAAGAAATCTGCCTGAAGGCCTTCACAATCAGTTTTGCGGGCCCTGTAGCATAAAATAATGGTCCACCAAACTGTTGCTTCAACCAATCAGATCTGGAGGAGACCACGTGATAGGCCAGCTAGCTGGCCCACGGAAACGTCAGGATTTTCACGCGCTGTGATTGGATAATCGGAGAGTGTACTAGGCAGACCTGGTAAACTGAATCTGTAGCGACCTGCACAGGCAAATATATCGAATTTAATAGCTGGTTTGTCAATCCACAATGGCTGAAGGAGGAGAAGAAATGGATTTGGTTGCAGACTTACTGTCAAAGCCGTTTTCAAGACGGACTTTTCAAGAAAAGCTGGACATTGTTAAGCGGGGTCGGGCAACTCCGAAGCTAGCAAGCCCCGTGTCCACTGCTTCTGTTGAACGGACATTCTCAGCCCTGAAGCGAATTAAAACTTATGCCAGAAATACGTCAGGGCAGGCTCGACTTTCAGCATTAGCTTCCATGGCGATAGAAAAGGACTTCTTGATGGAACTAAAACGCACGGATAATCTGCACGACAGAGTGATTGAAATCTTCTTGAGGATAGAAAGGATGGATTTTGTGTACAAATAATCCGGATTTTTGGTGAGTAAAATTTTGCTATATACCTAAATATTATTGCAATTTTATCAGGTTATTTTTTTATGCTTTTTTATGTGTGTCGCAGCTGTACCTGCAGTAGAAGTTTTATAGCCATAAAATAGTTATTGAGGGTTGGGTTGATTCAGATGGAGCACTACTGAAGGCCTAGGTGTGAAATGCACGGCCCGCCACTGCAATATATGGTGCTGATTCATGATCTGCCCTTAATTATTATTCATTAGTAAAAATGATAAATAAAAAATATATATGAAATAATGTGTCTTATTTGCATTTGTACATATTCATTTTTTGTATAGCCCATATTTACAAAACACAGATTGCTAGCTTCAAGGTGAAAAAGTATTGTGTTTTTCATATGCAGAGAATAAAACCAAGAAGTGCTTTTAGAAGAGCGAATAACAGGAATTAGCTATAACAGGAAGTGAGAGTGGCTGCATCAGTCTCATAGGTCATGTAAAAGTCACTGAGCAGAAAAAACATGACCTGTCTGTAGCAAAAGTCACTCTTCCTTATTAGGAGAAATGCATATGTACTTTATGGTGATTGGATATGAGGATTCATGCATCACAGATGTATCAATAAATCCAGTCTGTTGCGGAGGAACACCCAGAATGTTCCAGAGACAGCCACATTGCTGGGTGACTGATCTGGGCTTCTCCCTTCGCGAACGTGACACTGATTTTGTGACTTTTGTGTGAACTTGCTGTTGGTTGATTTTGATTACACTCACTTTAAGGTTCCTGACTCCAGACCCATCAGAAGGAGGATCTGGGCGCCTAACGTGGGACTGGCTTATGGAGAAAAAGGAACGGCAATTGGCTGTAAACTTTAAATGAACGGACGAAGGACACAGGTCGCGCGACAATATTAAAAGGTAAGCAGTACCTGTTTTATCAAAACTGCATTTGGAAAATCTAAATTACTTCGTGTCCTGAGTCTAAGTAATTTCTATGTTCAAAATTTTAGATTAACAGAATGTCAATGTCAAGTTTATTGGTGTAGTTCCCATTTGTACAATTAACACAATATACAATAAAAAAAACAAACAAACAATAAAAAAAGGAATAGGCAGAAGCTTATTAAGCTTATTCAATGCCTTTTCTTAGAAAACTAAACCATATCTATGCTGATCAACAAAGAAATAAATATGAAAGAAAAAACAATTTACTAATACATGTTACATGTGTATGTTGTAGTCATTCAAACATTTATGTTTTAAACTTTTTTTAAACTGCAAAAGTGAAGAACTTAATTTTAATTCATCAAATCAAATATACTTTATTAATCTCCGGGGGGAAATTCATTGTGGTGGGCAGCAGCCGCTGGACGGCGCTTTATCGCCCAGAAGAGACACATGAGGGTACAGGAAAAGATGTCAAAAATCAAGTATCCTCAGCCCCTGTCAAAGCAGGGCGGCATGAGTTAAAAGTACAAGCAAAAATACATCAACATTGAAGCACATTAATTTCACGAGACAAAAGGTCCACAAGAGGTACACAATACAGTTCAAAGTTGACTGAGGTGCAGCAGTGAGCAGCGCACCTTTAAAAGTGGGGGGTGTGAGATTATGTTTGTCGTATGCACAGCTTTCACTGAAAATGAAATTTGTTCCAGTACAACCTGAACAAGATCAGACAAAAGAGAGTCACCAAGGCGTTGAATTCGTGGGGAAGGTGATGGCAGAGGAGGAATGCAGATTACCATGACGACGGGCTCAGTTTCTCACACCTTCAGCGGAGTTGTTTTGGTACAGTTGGGGAGGGTTCCTGATTAGAGATGTTTGTTTTCTCGCAGACAGACAAAACTTTCTGTCTGCCTGCTGAAGTCCAGGTGCTGCGTTATGGCGGAGAAATTCACAGATCTGGTCAATTTTCTTCATTCCCTCCAAGTCGAGCCGACACTCGCTCCATGATGGTTTCCAGCCTTCCAAGGGAGACTTCGATGCGATACACGCGGGCAGACAGAATATCGATCTTGGCCTCCAGTCCATTCAATTTATCAGTCTGAGTCTGTACGTCTCTCTGCGTCCCAGCACAAAGCACTCCCAGTCCGCCCTTGTCTGAGAGCCACTTCGCCACATTCCGGTACATCCAGGTTCCACCAGTTCCAATCAGCAGAAAGCCGGAGACCAGTAATCCAATGATGTAAACATCTTCAACATCTTCCAGAGAGAGTTGCGACAGGCAGAAAATTCTCCATTTGCCCCAAGGATCATTCACATATCCAGCCGCAGACGTGCCCCCTGGGCAAGTAGGATCCGCTTTCCCACCTCTCATGGTGGAATAAATTTGGTCAATCGCATTCGCAGCCCAGCAGATCAGATCCATGTTTCTTGAAAGTGAGAAAAACTGAGAGTAGTCACAGTAGGACTGGGGAGACAAGACAAAGAGCCTTGGTAGGGAGATAGATAAGGGAGCTCAGAGAGAAGCGTCCGCTCTTGGTGAGTGCCGGAACTCAATTGATTCCATAATTTTACTCCAAGAACTGAAACACATCTCATCTTAGCATTAGTTTGAGCTTTAACCTGTACAAAACAATAAAGACATCTTTAATTATACTGACTAACCCTTAAAGTAAATAGCTTCTGTATATTTTTTGAAACCAAATTATGTTTTACTCTATATACAATTTCTAAAACCTTGATGTAAACAATTTCCTTTAATTTTAAACTATTATTCAAACAAAAAAAATAATCTGTTGGCTCACAATATCCGGTTCTGTTGACTATTCTAAAAGCTTTTTTGGTAATTTAACCAATGATTCAATAATAGTTTTCCCAGCATTTCCCCAGATCTCTGCACAATATGAGAAATACATAACGACTAATGAACAATAAACAAGAAACAAACTCTTTTTGCTAAATGCATCACTGATTTTAAACAGAATACCGATAGATCTAGAGACTTTGTGTTTTATATTATTTATATGAGATTTCCAAGACAATTTATCATCAATTATTACTCCTAAAAACTTTATTTCATTAACACATTGGATTTCTACCCCATTTAAATATAATTTAACATTCTCAACCTTTCTATTTCCAGAAAATATCATAAATTTGGTTTTGTTTTCATTCAGAGATAACTTGTTATAATCAAACCATTCTTTAATCAAATTAAATTCCTGTTTGACAACATTCAACAAATCAATAATATTTTGTCCTGAACAAAACATATTTGTGTCATCAGCAAACATAATGAATTTTAACTTTTTTGACATCAAAAAAATATCATTAATGTAAATCAAAAACAATTTTGGTCCAAGAACAGAACCTTGTGGGAGTCCACAAAAAATATTTCCTAAATCAGAATCTGTATTGTTAATGGTTACATACTGAACCAGATTTTCCAAATAACTTCTCAGCCAATGATGTGTTTTACCCCGAAGTCCATAATATTCACATTTTTGTAACAGAAGGGAGTGATCAATGGTATCAAATGCTTTGCTTAAATCAACAAAAACAACTATTGTATTTAGTTTTTGATCAATGGCAGTTGCAACATTTTCCACAAACTCCATCACAGCGTGTGCAGTTGAGCAGTTACTCCTGAATCCATACTGGCTCTCATTTAATGAATCATATTTACTCAAAAAGCATCAAGTCTAACTGCAAAGAGTTTCTCCAAAATTTTTGAAAACTGTGGTAGCAGTGAAACTGGTCTGTAGTTTGATACGGTTTCCTTATTACCATTTTTATAAATCGGAACCACCTTAGCAACTTTCATCAGGTCTGGAACGACACCACTACAGAAGGATTTATTGCAGATATAATTAAATGGTTCGAGAATACTGTGAATGACTTCCTTAACGTGGGGACATGTCGATACCATGACAGTCAGTTGATTTCTTATTTTTCATTTGGTGAACAACATCAAGGGCTGCACGGTGGCGCAGTGGTTAGCGCTCTTGCCTCACAGTGAGAAGGCCCCGGTTTGAATCCCGGCTGGGACCTTTCTGTGTGGAGTTTGCATG
>NW_023416882.1:310411-317561 GCF_002922805.2 Oryzias melastigma | reverse complement strand
TGACTCAATGGGCTACCCGATCACCCAGCTGCCGCAAATCGTGTTAAAACTGTCAACCAGCGCGAGTAATAAAGTTTTAGAAAAAAAAGGGCGCAAAAGGGAAGTCACGTAATACATGTGCGCGTGATTAGGGCGTGGTTAGGGAAAGGGGATCGGGGACTGACAAGTCCCTCCCCCAGGTCTGTGCTGGTGACCGGTCTGCTCTGCTGGAGGTGAGAGTGTGTCTCCCAATATTTGAAGTTAGCTGTTATAAAAATGATGTTAGCTTCTTAATTATGTTAGAATTCTATGTTTTTGATTAAGAAACGGCTGTTTTATGGCTTACATGTAGTTTTAATTATTTTTATGTTTTTTTAGCGCCAATTTTCTGTTTTGCTTTGATCATAGTGACCCGCCCACGTGCCCTGCAGTGCTGTTGTTAAAGGTTGGTTTCTGCCATTTTGGCTTTAAATGAACTTTTACTGTTTTATTTTGGTGATGTTGAAAACGAACATGCATATAATGTCTTCGGTGGCTTCTTAAGACTTAAAATTCTCCGCCACATCCTTCTGACTAAAGTTATTTTAGAGACAACAATAACAGATATAACCACATATTATTTGAAATGCTGTTCATATTTTCATCATGGATTCACTACCTTCCAGAAAAAGTAAAAAAAAAAAAACACCAATTTCCTTCATTTAGCGCCAGTTATTTCACATCGAACTACAAGTTTCAGGACACCGTTTCCCACAATGCATTGTTTTGCAGTCCTCAAGGCGGCTTGAAGCCAGCACAGTACCTATTTTCTGGCTGCGCTGCCTTACGAAGGCGCCTTGAACTCGCCCTTTTCCTGCGATACTTCGTGATGGCACACATTTGACGTCGGTGACAGAAACGAACCAGCATGCACCGGGTCTGCCTTGGTCATCTCAAACACGCTTTGTGTCTGTTTCTGTTTTGATCAACCAGCTTTGCCCTGTTTCCACAACAAGTATTGCCCCAAAACAAAATTTTAAAACAATGTGGAAAAATAACACAGCAAATGCGTATTTAAACGGAGTCCTTCATCCTGAAAATATCAAACACAGTGGGTAGGAAGACTCCATTGATGACTTCTGATCATTTTAGACTCAAGCACCAGTAAAAAATTGTTCATGCAGACACAAAAGCTGCATGAGACCAACATCTGTATCAAATTCAAAGAATCACTGCATATTCTCACAAACGTGTATGTCTTTTAAATTCTAAGAAACTCAATTTATAAGGACTGTAAAAGTAGCTTCAATCTCATAGTCCACTGCAAAACAAGACCTTGAGATTATGTAATGTCTAGTAGGTGTCTGACCCTCGCCTGGACTCTGACTACTCTCTCTCTCTTCTCGGATGATCCCCTGCTCCTTTATGACCTCTGCCTGTCTGACCCTGCTGTAGTTTTGTGGACTCTTAGCTACAATAAAAAACCTGCTGCACGTGGAACCATCTGTCTGCCTGTTTCATGACAGAATACTTCGCCAAACATGGATCCAGCAGCAGGAGTTTCCACCCCGACAAACCCAACGGGGTATGCTGTGTTACTGCTCGAACACAGACGCCAGCTTCAACATCTGAACTCTGCAACTGAAGCCATCATGACACACCTGCAGCTCAACCCACCTGTCAGCCGCGTCTCTTCTGCGGCCTCTTCAGCCTCCCAGCCGTCACCCGCAGCTGCCGCCGCTGACTGCGCATCTGATCCGACACCTGCTCACACACCGGGTCCGCGGATGGCGCTTCCGGACAAGTTCAGCGGGGATCCGGAGCAATGTATGGGGTTTCTCATGCAATGTGAACTGTTTCTGCGGCAACAACCCAGCCTCTACCCGACGGAGGAAGCCAAAGTGTCTCTGGTGTGTTCCCTGCTGACCAGGGCTGCGCGTGACTGGATAGCTGCGCTCTGGACTGGAGGATCGTTGCCCTTCCATGGATATACGGCCTTCACGCAGCAGTTACGGGAGGTGTTTAACCACCCCGCGGATGGAAAAGACGCTGGAGCACAGCTGTACGGCATCAAGCAGGGCCGGCAGACCGCTGCCGCTTATTCGCTGCGCTTCAGAACTCTGGCTGCGTGCACGGACTGGACGAGCAGCGCGCTGACTACGGCTTTCCGCGAGGGACTCACCACAGAGCTGCAGCGAGAGCTGGCGTGTCGCGATGAGGGACTGTCATTGGATGACCTCATTGCTCTCACCATCAAGCTTGACAACCTGCTGAGAGCACGCCAGCCGCGCCACCCCGCCCCTGTGAGCCCCGGACCGCAATCCCATACAGCTCGGCTCCACCCAGCTCTCACCAAGAGAGAGAGCGCGATGCTTCCAGCAGGAACTCTGTCTCTATTGTAGTCAGCCAGGTCACATCCGCAATACCTGCCCCAACCACCAACCACGCCGTTCTGCACAGCCAGTGAGTGAACCTGCTTTCACATTCACTCTGCCTATTGTCCTGCACGTTGATGATCGTGCAGTGGAAACGCAGGCTATGATTGACTCTGGGGCAGCAGGAAATTTCATTGATCTGAACTTTGCTCAAGCTAAAAATGTACCTCTGCTTTCCTGTGACGCCCGGGTGGCCGTCACCGCCCTGGACGGAAGACCCCTGGGGTCGGGCCAGATCCGGTTTCTGACCCAGGGTCTGTCTGTCATTGCGCCAGACCGCCACCGTGAGACCCTCCGCCTCTTCGCCATAGACTCTCCCCGCTGTCCTGTCATCCTCGGTCTGCCTTGGCTGGAGAAGCACAACCCCAATATAAACTGGTCAGAACACAAACTCACGTTCACCTCCGCTCACTGCCAGCGACACTGCCTCCAAGCTTCTAGGGGGTCTGTTCCTGCAGTCACACGGCCGATCGCGGCCGCCGCCCTCATGGACATCAGCACGGCAGGTGTGGAGGAGGGGTTGCCGGTCCAATACCGGGACCTGTGTGAGGCCTTCAACAAGCAGCATGCCACACAGCTCCCTCCGCACCGGTCCTATGACTGCGCCATTGACCTCCTGCCAGGAGCTGTGCCCACCCGTGGACGGGTGTTCCCACTGTCTCAGCCTGAGTCAGAAGCCATGCAGACGTACATCCAAGAGGAGCTAGCCAAAGGCTTCATCCAAGCCTCTACTTCTCCTGCTTCGGCCAGCTTCTTCTTTGTCAAAAAGAAGGATGGTGGCCTAAGACCCTGCATTGATTACCGCAGCCTAAATGATGTGACTGTGAAATACCGCTATCCCTTGCCCCTGGTTCCAGCAGCCTTAGAACAGCTTCGCACAGCTCGCTTTTTTACCAAACTGGACTTGAGAAGCGCTTACAACATCATCCGCATTCGAGAAGGGGATGAGTGGAAGACTGCCTTTTCAACCACATCTGGACATTATGAATATCTAGTCATGCCCTTTGGGCTTTGCAATGCCACTTCTGTCTTCCAGGCTTTTATAAATGATGTCTTCCGGGACTTGCTGCAACGTTTTGTCATTGTTTATATCGACGACATTCTGATTTACTCAGACACCTGAGCTGCTGGCCATGAAGGAGGCTTTCTCGGAGTGGAGGCATTGGCTGGTTCCTGGTTCTGACAGACCACAAGAACTTGGAGTACATCAGGTCTGCCAAACGACTTAACCCTCGTCAGGCACGATGGTCTCTGTTTTTTTCTCGCTTCCAGTTTCAGATCTCATATCGTCCAGGTTCCAAAAACGGGAAGGCTGACGCGCTGTCCCGTCTCCACAACATCCCTGCTGAGGAACTGGTCGCTCCGGAGTCCATCGTGCCCACCTCTATAATCCTGGCTCCAGTGCAGTGGGACATTATGACAGAGATTGCAGAAAGCAATGCTTCTGATCCACCTCCTCCGTCCTGCCCTGTCAATCGTGTATACGTCCCACCTTCCCATCAGGAACGGGTCCTTCACCTGGTGCACGACACGCCTGCAGCAGGACACCCAGGTATGGCCGGGGCGCAAACATTGACGTCAAATACATTCTGGTGGCCTACTATGCAGGCGGACGTGGCACAGTTTGTGACAAGCTGTGCCTCCTGCCAAATGGCCAAGTCTCCCCGTCAGCTTACGGCCGGACTCCTGCAACCTCTACCCATACATCAACGACCCTGGTCTCACATCGCAGTGGATTTCATCACAGACCTGCCCCGCTCACGAGGTAACACCACGATCCTGTCTGTCATTGATCGTTTCTCCAAAGCCTGTCGACTCATTCCTCTGCCCAAGCTACCCACTGCTATGGACACAGCGGAGCAGCTCATAACTCATGTCTTTCGGCACTACGGCCTCCCAGAGGATATTGTGTCAGATCGTGGACCCCAGTTTACCTCACGAGTGTGGTGGGAGATGTGCCGGGGGCTGGGCATTAATGTGAGTCTCACTTCCGGTTACCACCCCCAGTCCAACGACCAGGTGGAACCCCTGAATCAGGAGATCATGCGGTTCCTCAGGACCTACTGTGCACAACACCAGGAGGATTGCCGCCGGTTCCTGGTCTGGGCTGAATATGACCAGAACTCCTTGAAGAAGGCGTCCACAGGACTCTCACCCTTCCAGTGCGTATTAGGAGTTCAACCGCCATTCTTCCCCTGGTCGGGTGAACCCACAGAGCTGCCTCTGACCTCTGTCTCTGACCCTCTGATTGCCTGCCGCCTGCCCCTGACCCTCGCCTGGACTCTGACTACTCTCTCTCTCTTCTCGGATGATCCCCTGCTCCTTTATGACCTCTGCCTGTCTGACCCTGCTGTAGTTTTGTGGACTCTTAGCTACAATAAAAAACCTGCTGCACGTGGAACCATCTGCCTGCCTATTTCATGACACATATTATCATACTTGGTAAATTTGTTTAAAATGCTTTACCTTTATTTATATTTTTGTCGACTAAATATCTACTGTAATTTAGTCGACTAAATATCTACTGTACTTTAGTCGACTAAATATCGACTGTAATTTAGTCGACTAAAATTTGACTAAAATTAATAGAATCAACATGACTAAATTGCGACTAAAACTAAACCCTATTTTAGTCAAAAGACTATGACTAAAACTAAATTAAAACTCTCTGTCAAAATTAACACTGGTTCAAAGGGAGATGCTTGTTCCACAAGTTTAACATGTTATTTTGCAGTTACTACGAGAGGCCGCATAAGACTTAGTTCATACTTTCTTTCACACATACAATCAAACTCTTTTACATGTACCATTGTTAGAGTTGTACATACACTCAACAAAAATATAAATGCAACACTTTTGTTTTTGCTCCCATTTTCATGAGATGGACTTAAAGATCTAAAATTCATTCCAGATACACAATATTCTCAAACATTGTTCACAAATCTGTCTAAATGTGTGATAGTGAGCACGTCTGCTTTGCTGAGATAATCCATCCCACCTCACAGGTGTGCCACATCAAGATGCTGATCTGACATCATGATTAGTGCACAGGTGTGCCTTAGACTTCCCACAATAAAAGGACACCCTGAAATGTGCAGTTTTTTGCTTTATTGGTGGTCTGGGGACCCAGAACCAGTCAGTATCTGGTGTGACAACCATTTGCCTCATGCAGTGCAATACATCTTCTAGGGGTCAAAATATTGGTTGTGAAAGTTCCTCCCTCTCCTTCTCTAATGAATGAATATGGTTCCACGTTTCTGTGATTTACACAGAAAAAGCTGTTAAAAAAAGAATAGTAATTTTTCTTAGTGTAATTCCATATTTGACCTCTAGCGATCACAAAATTGGTTGTGAAAGTTGCTCCCTCTTCTCTTCTAATGAAGGGAGTTGGTTTCAGGTTTCTATGATTTACACAGAAAAAGCTTTTACAAAAAAAAGACTAATTTTTATGAGTGTAATTTCCTATTTGACCTCTAGGGGTTAAAAAAAAATTGTTGTGAAATTTGCTCCATATCCTCCTCTAATGAGTGGAGGTGGTTCCACGTTTCTATGATTTACACCAGGGGTCACCAACCTTTTTGAAACTGCGGGCTACTTCATGGGTACTGAATCAGACAAAGGGCTACCAGTTTGAAATAATAAATTTGCTTAGTTTGCCTTTAGTTATTCATTATTAATAATAATAATGATACTTCGCTATGTGAAGACTCTGATTTCTCACCATAATTATGAATAATGACAACAAGCTAGGAAACAGACTTTATTAATCTCAACAGATCTTGTCAGATTTTGAGGTAATGACCAAATGCAATGTTTTTAACAAAATTAGAACTATTATTAATTAATCATTTATTAATTAATCATAACTATTATCAGTGGATACTCTCTTCAACCGCTTTAATTCAGTCTCATGTACCAGTCCCTTTATTTTCCTTAAACCTCCGAACAGGTAGATAGACAGATCCCACAGCAGACAAGAATCTGTGCATGGTGAGTTCACTGACCTCTGGATATAAGCGAACAGCCACTCCGCCCAACCCAGTCCACTAAACTTTGTCATTTTTAAACAACCCGCAGCAAAACAAATCAGTTTTTCAGAGAAAACGTTGACATTATTTAATCACTCAATTATATCCGGATCAGTGCCGGTGTTCTATGTTTTCTCTGATAAACTGCTTTGTTTTACTGCCGATATCCGGGGCTCAGTGAACGCACCATGCAGAAACACTCTGGGTTCTGTTTCCATTACACATCAAACTTTAACCAAATTCTAGGAATTTAGAAAAAAACAGTGTCGCAATGATACGGTTTCATAATAATGCGATACAACCATAGACTGTATATAAAATAATGTTTTTACAGTCTACGGATAAAACACAAACCAACTCACGCGATAAGTCATTATAAACACGGCAATGTGTGTGTTTTTTTTTTTGATCGTCTAAAAAGGAGCATTTGAGTGACGTCACAGCAGTGTGGTGCACATGCCAGTGGTATGTAAAAGAATGTCCAGAACAAGTATTCAGGCTGCAGAAGTGCGGCTACCGATATAGCGATGAGGAAATCTTGGTTATTGATTTTACAGAGGAGATGTGACGTTGATCTCTCATGGCGCCCGCTGTTCTGTTCTCGGACTAGAGGCTGACATTTTTCCGGGATTCCCACGGGTCACGGGATTCCCGCGGGATTCTCGTGGGATGGGAGTCATCTCTGCCATTAATCACGGGACCGGGACAGGACGGGATTAAATTCTGACG
>NW_023416882.1:303813-310302 GCF_002922805.2 Oryzias melastigma | reverse complement strand
ATCAGTTACATGATAACAACATTACCCAGAAGGCATCAGTGCTCATGGTTTTCCCGGCTGAATGCGCAGTGATGGCGGCGATAGGGAGAACTTCAGCGAGCGGCAAATCCAATTCTGAAGAAATTAAAAATGACATCCAGCGACGGGTACGATCGAAAGACACCTCTATTAAGTTTAGTGAGCTGGAAGGAAAATCCGATGTTTTAAAAAAATTCACGAGAGTCGAGTGCGATGGTGTTGCAACACCGTATGCAGCTTGCAGAAAATGCTTCACTGTTGTGAAATACGGCAGTGATTCCGGGACGAGCGGTCTAAAGAGACACAATTGCAAGGGAACTTTTGGGTCAAATCAACCAAGCATCTCTTCGTTTGTCAAGCGGAAATTGCCTTCTGGTGTAAAGTCTCATTTGGCCGACAAAATTGCACGTATGTGCAGCCAAGACCTCAGGCCCTTCGCGATTGTGGAGGGAAAGGGTTTCATTAAGGTAGCACAAGAGATGCTCGACATCGGCGCAAAATACGGGAGTAACATACAGGTGGAAGACATTTTGCCCAGTGCACGGACAGTTTCCCGTCATGTGGAAGGGGAATATGACAAAGTCAAGCGGCTGGTTCTGGAGGAGCTTCAGCAGGTGTGTCCTGTTTGTTTGTTTGTTTGTTTGTTTGTTTGTTTGTTTGTTTGTTTGACTAAAATAGTTATTTTCATGCAGATTACAGACTATGCTGTGACCACAGACCTCTGGACAGAGGAAAGAACCAACACACACTACATCACTGTTACTGTTCACTACATTCTCGACTGGAAAATAGTGAACCGGATTTTGGCCACAAGAGAGATGGAAGGAGTTAAATCGAGTGAACACATCAGAAGGACTGTGGAGGGAATCCTGCAGGTATATCACTGTCTATGTCTGATATCAGATCATCTTTATGTGCCAGTATTATTACCAACTAAAGACAGGGAACATATGAGACTTTTTGGCAACAGTAGCAACAACATATGACTGTTTATAGAAGAGACATGTCATTTATACTACAGAAGCCAAATGTGTGTTATTATACATTTGTGTGTGTTGCAGGGAGCAACACGGATGATTTTCAGGCACATTAAAGACTCACTCCAATGAAAATTCTTTTTGGTGTTTTTAACATGTTCTTGAAGCATTTTATTAATTTTGGAGGACACATAAAATTGTTTAAGACTGAAATAGCATATTTCTTTATTCAAATAGAATTGAATCGGGTTCAGATGAAATCTCACTCAGGTTAGTGAAGCGTATATTGCCATGGGCAGGCCAAAATCTTTCTTCTCCATTTCATTATGAATCATTCACTCACAGACAAATAGATCTATGAACGTTTTTGTTTTCCTCGTCTGAGCTGAAATCTGGATCAGAACTGTACAGCTGGATAGCTACAAAATTGCTCGCCATTTTTTGCTACACTAATGCTAGATTGGGCTTGTGAGGTTCTTGTTGCTAGCAGAAGAGACTGTAAACAAAGGAATTCTTGGAAATTAGCCACACTAGGCTAACCTCTGCTCCAACTGTCAGAATTCAGAAGTAAATTTCTAATGAGCTCCGCTTCTCTGCTGAAACTGTGTCCTAAAAAACAAAACATGTTTTTTGATTTTGGCTAAAAACTAAATAATCATAACTAAAGACAACTGGGGACAATTTGAAAATAGAAAAAAGGTATTTAGAGTTTGTATTTAGAATAAATAACTTAATTTAAAAAATGTGTTTAAAAACAATTTTCTTTTTAAAATCTTTACAAATCTGTTATTTTATTTGTATATTTCTTCTTATTTCACACAGGAATTTGGCGCCCTGAACAACAACAATGTTTTTGTTACTGATAATGGCTCAAATGTGGTTGCAGCCTTCAAAGATTATGTCCGACTCTCCTGTGCTGGCCATAATATCAATTTAGTACTAAAACATGTATTTGACCACTTGAACGAGGACAATCCAGTGCACAGCAGAATCATCAAGCTGTTTAAGGAGACGAAGACCCTCGTCACACACTTTAAAAGAGCAGGGTAAGATACCATTAAATGTGGTCATTTATTTTTGGAAAAGCTGCTTGATAATGAAATATTTAAGGAACTAATTTAAAGATCCTGTAATAACTATTTCTCCTGTGTGCTCTTTATGTTTTAGATTACAAAAAGAACTGGACCAGTCACTGAAGCAAGCTGTCGAGACAAGGTGGAACACCAGACTAGCAATGCTCCAGTCTGTCAATGATGCTTTAAGATCTGGGAAGCTGCATGACATCCTGCTTCGTAGAAATGAACTTCGTTACCTCAACAACATAGACTCTGAACTTCTTGAAAATCTCATCCATCTCTTGAAACCTTTTGATGAGGCTACCAGGCATCTTTCAACTGATCAGACACCTACCCTTCACCTTGTCCTACCAACTAAGGCTACCCTACTGAGAGGTTTGTTGATCCAAGATGGAGACAGCAAGATTGTGGCAGAGGTAATAAAAAACATTTCTTATTCTTATTTACTTGGTGGACACAGCATGAGCTTGGTCCTATTCTATAGACTGTGGATGTGGGCCTCATGTTTTTCAAGAGAAATAATGTACTTTATAGATACTAATGTAATGTTGTTAATTACTTTAATTATTTGCAGAATATAAACTTCACCACACCTTAAGCCCAGTCTGTGTGTCTATGAAGCTCTTTTTCTTGTCATGATGATATTGAATATGTTGTCATGATATCATTGCATGCATGTTATCTGATGTCACTCATCCTCCCCTAGCTGAAAGAGAAGTTAGCCCAGGCAGTGGAGATTAAGTTCAAGGTCCACCTGTACCATAAGGTAGCCACAGCACTCTCTCCTAGCCTGAGAACTTTCTTAAAGAAAACTCTCAACGGCGAGGAATATGAGGAGGTCATCAGCACTCTGACGACATTCACAGAAACAACAGGGAAAGAGAAGACAGTGACAGGCCTTGTGGAGAAAGAGGGTGAATAACACTAGCATCAACAGAGCACTCACAGAGCATTTCTATATCTAATCACAAAAAGAGGTTTTCATTCATTTAGAGGTACACATAATCAGTCATAGGCGCCTGTATTACATAATGATATATAGGTATGTTAGAGTAATAAGTATCTTTAGCTACAAAATCTAAAAAGTACTATATTGTAAATTAAGGAAGCTGAAAACGGCCTGCCCTACTTATTTTTCATTTTGTTTTTGTCATTATGGTGTTATAACGAGAAAACAAACTTTGTTTTCTTGCTGTCGGGAGTTTAGGGAAATGAAAAGAGTGGGGCTGTGTGCATGAGACAGAATTAAGACGTTTAAGGAGCATAGATCCACTAATAAATAAAATATAGACTCAAAACAATGTGTTTTCTCCCCCTGTTTTGTTAACCACAAAATAAAGAGAGTTAAATCAAGTACAGTCTGTGTCCATGCGGGATAGGGAGAGAGGTTCTTCATTATCTAGTTATAACGATAAAACAAACTCTATTTTCTCGTTATAACAAGGTAGTGGATCTCGTTATAATGAGAAAACAATCCAAAAAAAAGGTAGGGGAGGCTGTTTCGGCTTCCGTATTAAATGGCAACGTCTTACAACAATTTGTCTTTTGTCTGAAGGTGCAAGCCCGATGCAAGGAGTCTCAGAAGTGCACAACTTCTTTTCGAGTTGTGTTGAAGAGGAGAGCAAGGACACTAGGGATGAGGAGTCACAGGGGCGACAGTCGGTGGTCCAATACCTGAATGACACCAAATTAACACGTCTTCTGTCTCTTCTTGACTTCTGGAGGGAAATGTCAGGTGGTCTTGAAAAAGTCGCCAAGAGACTACTAGCCATACCTGCAACAAGCACGTCATCAGAACGTTGCTTCAGTGTTGCTGGCAGGCTCATAGAGGAGAGGCGTTCCACACTTGCACCGGAAAATGTGGATGCACTAATATTTCTCCACAGCAACTCATGAACTGAACTTATTACAGCTGTGGTGTTGTGTTTGCCTGTTGCTTGTTCTTTGTTCTTCTAAACAGGCAGAGGTGCAGTGTTTCTTGAAAAAAACATTTAATGTTTTTCCCTTTGGGCTCCAAAGGAGTTTCACTCTTGATGTTTGAACTTTGCAATAAATAATTGAAGTGTAACTTTACGTTTGTGTTTATTTATTTATGAGGCTTTTTTTTAATTCTCTTTCTGTTTATTCCCTGGTGGGGTTCGATGGTGCTGGAGAAACTTGGTGGCTACTGGTTGGAAGTGGGTTTGTTTCCAGCTCATCACAGTGCTTCATGCAGGGACAGAGACAATATTCTGCACACACCAATTTGCAGTATCCAATTAACATGCCAGGATCTTTGGACGGTATGAAAAACAGGGATGCCTACTGCTTAGTTAATCCACGCATGAACGTCAGATTATGACCTCCACGCAGAAAGATTATCATTCCCAGCTGGGGAATCAGGCAGGTGACCTGGAGCCTGACTCACCACAACACTACAGTGCTTGAAAATGTAGAAACAGAATAAGCTACTGCTCAAAAACATGTTGGAAGCAGATGCAATTAAATTTAATGTTTAACATTATGACTAAATAAAGACAAAAAAAAAATAAGGGACCGGGACAGGAGCGGGATCATTTTGAACGGGAGTGGGACAGGAGTGGGAGTCAGATGGCTGAGAGCGGATGGGAGAGGATCATTTTTTTAACTTTGGTCCGGGAGCGGGACAGGACAGGATTATTCTTTGTGGGAGTGGGACGGGACAGGAGTGAAAATCCACTCCCGTGTCATCCTCTAACTCGGACAGACACGTCAGAAGCGCATTTAATAAGAAAAAAGTCAATTTCTATTACAGTTCTGCGAAAATATCCATCCATTTCAATACGCCCACAAAACCAGCTCCTCTACGCGCAATAACTTTTTTTTTTCGAAAAAATTGAGTTTTTTTTTTTTTTTTTGCTTCCATTAAAGATAACTAATAATCAAATATTCTCTGTGTCTCCATGTGGGAAAGGGAGAAGGGGGCGCCTCATTCTTTGTTATTAACGGCATTTCCGTTACACATTTGCGCAAAACTTTATGGAAATTCTTAGAATTAAAAAAAAACAAAAAAACGTTTCGAAATGACACAGTTTCCATTAAATTATAATTTTGCGATAAATCAAAAACCAACTCACGCGATAAGCCATTAAAAACACGGCGATGAACGAGAACAAGTATTTTTTTTATATCATTCACTAAAAGGGAGCATGTGGGTGACGTCATAGCTCTGTCTAGGGCGCGCGTGCAGCGCAGCTCGACTCAGAAGAGGGAGGAGTCTGTCCTGCGGTTAAAAGAAAAAGCATTCTAACAAATAAGCATCTGGACCCTTTTCCGCTTGAAAACACCACAACATAAATTTAAGTTTCTGTCACGGCGCTCGCGCTCATGAGACTTCAGGCTCCAAGCTGCAAAAGTGGGTCTGCAGATGAGGCGATAGGAGAGGAGGAGCTGCTGCGCGATTCCGCATGACCCGCAGTTTATAAAGCGCTTTGACGCTGCAGGACCTCTGGGTGCGTCGGCTCAGCGGTGCTCAGATCAGACATTCCATACCGAGAAGCGCATTTATTCAGGAAAAAGTGTTTCCGTTACAGTTTTGCAAAAAATGTCTATTTCCTCCTCTAAGCGCAATTTCTTTTTTTTCGAAAAATGCCAGTTTTTTCGAAACTGTGGTGTTTCCATTAGGAGAATTTATTATCCAAATTCCAATTTGCGAAATTTCAGAGTTAATGGAAATGCGACTGTTGATTATCTCGTTAAGGAGAAAACGATTTAAAAAAAGAAAAATAGTGGGACAGGCCGTTTTTGGCTTCAGAAATAATGAACGTAGTGTGGCGACCCTGGGGGTTAGCCCCGCCTTCAGTTCCTAAGACTCATGGGAAGTGGGAAATCTTGGGTGTGTTACATTGCTCACCATAAGTGAGGGAGCTGTGAGCAGAAGTGACCTTCATACTGTTTGGCTAATCATGTGTGTTCAAAATGAATAAGCATTGATGCTGGGCATGATACTACGCAGAATGTTTCTTTCTTTGTCTTCTTCTGTCTGAGACTTTTTCAGGTTGTGCGGTGCTCGGGGCACGGACATTTCTCCACCGCAGCCAGTTAAAGAGTAGCTCAGTTTTTGGGTTTCAACAAAAATTATTAAATGATCACATATATTATCTGAATGGGTTGTATGATGGAGCGTGTGAGCTGCTGTTACAGTTGAATTGAGTACATGTGTAGTATATGCATAGTATATGTGAGTATGTTTAGTTTAAATGGTTAGACCAGGGGTCGGCAACCCAAAGTGTTGAAAGAGCCACTTTGGACCAATACAATATAAACCAAATGTGTCTGGAGCCGCATATATTGAAACGGCTTGTATAAGTCGTCCACTGTAAGTAACACATGGAGATACGATTATTTCTCCTACTGCGTGTTCTACTGTCATATAAGCTACATTTTTGGTCTCATGACAA
>NW_023416882.1:281440-302677 GCF_002922805.2 Oryzias melastigma | reverse complement strand
ACTTGAGTGTTTTACCGGCACCATGAGTGAGAGTGGTGTGTGTATGAGTGAGGCTCCTCACAGTGTCGGCTGTTATGTGGTTCCGTACTGTTAAATAAAAGGTGGTCAAAATGATGAAATCAACTGATTTACATGGGCTACTTGCTCGGTTCTTCCTCCAATCACATGGGGTCGTGCAATGTATGGGACACAAGCGATTTCTGGATTCGTACCTGCCAGCCATCTGCTGGGCTCTGCTCCCACCCAATTCACTACAATATATTTCCTTCCAACATTTCTTATTACTGCAAACATTTTGGAAATAGCGCCACTGAGCCGCAAGGGGGTGCTTGAAGAGCCGCATGCGGCTCCGGAGCCGCAGGTTGCCGACCCCCGGGTTAGACTATCTTGGCCAAGAAGTGTGTGAGTAACTATAGAGTGTGCGTGTAGACAGGCCCCGCCCATTCTAGTTTATCACTTAGTCCTGGTTGTTTTATGATGTTGCCTCCCTCTGTTACCATCTTTTTCTTCCTCCCCCCCACCCTCTTCCCTTTTTCCTTCCAGTCCAACGACAAAGAAAAATAAATAAATAAAATAAAACATAATCAATATAAATAAAGTTTAGCATTAAATACAACAGGGGTTTATACTCAATAAATCCCTGTTGTGCCCAACACAAGAAGCTCTCAGCCCGCATCTGTTGGCTCAGCTGTTGGACAGGACAAGTTAAAAAAAAAGAATGGTCATATATCATAGATTACCAAGGTTATATTCATTATTGCAATGTTTGCCATATCGAGATACTATCGGAACTATCGGAGCCATGTTTCGTGAATCGCATCGTATCATGAGTTGCCCAGAGATTCCCAGCCCTATTTGACACATGTTGCAGAAGTCGTAAATTAAGGTCATAACCATCTGAGTTGGAGTGTTCAAGAGGGTTAATGTTTCTTGATAGAACTTCTTTATTCAGGGAGCATTCCACTTCAGGAACTACAACTCAACTGTAGGGGTCTTGTTGGAGCACAACACCCTCCCAGTCAACACCTGGATCCTGTAGATCAGGGGTCTCAAACTCGCGCCCCGCGGGCCATCTGCGGCCCGCAGGATGATGATTTGCGGCCCGCGTCTTCACATGAGAGATTACTGTTAGTGTGGCCCGCAAGGTTGATATGAATGACAGTTGTTGTGTGCAAAGCTGAATGAACCAATCAGAGTAAGGTATATGACTCTGGAGGCGGGATATCGGTGGTCTGTCCAGTACCTCCTCATTCATTCATTCCTCCAATCAGCTGGGCGGAAGAGGAGCCATGAAACGCCGAACGCGATTCGCGTGATAAATTCGCGTTCCCCGTTCGGGGAATTTGCTGCTTTGCAGCTCGTCAAAAAATGTGTTTCTGTCGCCGCGCTGCGTGTAGGAGGAGCTACCAGTTCCGTCTGTGGATGTCTCTCTTAGAATGAATACACATATGATGTCGAGGAATACGTTTTTTTTGAGGTGCTGTCTGTTCCTATTGAATCAGAACTCCACAAGCTCCAAGCCACAAACCTGTAGCCCGCCCTCTTTCACCGTGCGGCGAACCGCTGCTCCCGCCTGTCCAACATGTGATTCTGAGCTCGGCTCCCACCTGCGCGCGCGTGTCCGTGAATTTTAAGGTTCACACACCAGCTGTGTCTGCGCGCATTCCAGTCCATGCAAACGCGATAGAAGTCCGATATTCTGCTACACGCGTTTGCATAGAACCTCCATGGAAAGCAGACCCCGAATGCGCACTGATGCAGCCGGCGCGCGCGAGCACCCCACACCTCCAATGAATGGAAGACACATAGATCAGATTTATTTATTGTGAGGAGTTCTACAAAAATCTACAAAAAATGAAATCCTTCAAAGATTTTCTCGGTACCGGGGCTTCTCTCTCACTCTGGAGGAGGATCTGTTAATACAGACGTTTGAAACTGAATAAAAATAATTAGTTTTCTCTAGTCAGTCAGTCAATATGTAGTTTCTTCAGTTGTCTGTATCTGCTGTATGGTCTTTATTATTATTTTATGTATTTATTACTAATTTATTTGTTTTGTATTCATCTTTTAACGTACATGGTAAAAAAACAAGAAAACAACAACAGAAAATTCTATATAAATTATAAATAAATACATTACACCTCTATTATGTAGTTTGAAATGGAGTAGGAAGAAGTTTAAAAAAACCTTTTTTAAACCTACCCCCTAGCAATATATCTTAAGTTTAATCTTCAATATAAACTATTTCAGAATCGGACAATTAACTACCCTTATTTTATACATAAATCAACACACAAAGATCTATACAGAACGTTCATTATTTATTCATTATTTTGTGTTAAAAATAAAGATATTTGAGAACACCGGAATGTTTTGTCAGCGATTTTCTTGTGGAAATCCTGATGCGGCCCGGCCTCACCTAGACCTGGCTCCAGAATCAGAATGAATCAGAATCAGAATCAGAATGATCTTTAATGTCATTGTTGCACAAGGACTTGTGTTACAATGAAAAAACAGTGGCTCTCCAGATATAGAATAAAAGATAAGGTAATAGGTAAAAAGTTTAAAAACTGTAGAATAAAAAAAATAAAAGAATAATAAAAATAAAAATATTATTTACATATATTGTACATAGAAGATAAATTAAAGACAGTACCAATATCTTGTTATTGCACTTAGATAGGATTGCACATCTGAATATTGCACATTTATGAATACGGGTTATAAGTTTCCTCTTTTATTTGTGATGACTGTTGCCCTTGGAAAAAAACTGTTTTTGAGTCTGTTGGTGCGGGCCTAGTGTGACCTGTACCGCCGGCCTGAAGGCAGCAGCTGGAAGAGGTGGTGGTTGGGGTGGTGGGGGTCTTTTATTATGCGGTCTGCTCTGCTTTTGTAGCGGGAGGTGGATATGTCCTCTAGGCTGGCCAGCGGCCCCCCGCTGATTTGAGTTTGAGACCCCTGCTGTAGATCCTTTAAAATTCAGTAAGACAACAAAAATTATTAAATGATCACTTCAGCAGCAGCCAAATGAAAATGTTAACATACTGTCTTGAAGTTTGTTTTCTTAAAGTGATTTAAAAGGATAAATAATCAGAAATGCAAAAACAAAATGATACCTTATTTGATGTGTTCTCTTTCATAAGAAAAATGCCACACAGGCATGCTAAAAACTTAAAAAGCATGATTTTCAAAAGAGGGGGACTTTAAATAAAACACTTTTGACTGTTACTTTTGATTTTTTTATTGCCTGCATTTTTTTTTATACTTGAAAACATGCTCGTGTCACTCTTAAAATGACAGACAACAGCATCAAAGCAGGATGTAAAATATAATAATTTGACTGATGGAAAGGTGAGAACAGTTTCTCACCGAGTTACAAGATGTTTTAATTTTGCATAAAAATATATGTAGATTATGTTATGGTTTTTGTTGACCAACAACCAGCATACTAGAGTTTTTAGCAAGGTAATATGGAATAATTAGGAATGGGAGTTATTGCTAATGGCAGTAGTAGCTAAATTAAATTTTGCAGAGTAAACAGCTGCTGATAAATGTTTATTGAATACTTTAAAAGCAGTACCTCAAGTCTTTCGCTCTCATCCAGGTCTTGTATGTGACCAATACGCCACAGCTGTTCAGGGGTGACCCCTCCATCTGTCCTTAAAGGATGATTGTTCCATCCTTTAGCGAACATATCCAGATGTGCCTGGAGCAGAGGAAGGAAGATGTAGTGCGCACCAAACAGAAGAGTTGCATCAGAGAGTCCATTTTCCTTCAGAGTGTGAAGGACATCGTAATGTTTGCTGGTGACTGCAGTCCTAACATCTTGCCAAAGTCGCTCTACTCTGTCAAAATACATAAACAAACAACCTTATAAACATCACCTTTTATTTAAAATACATAAAAAAATAGGTTGGTATAACAAGAAATACCAACCTCTGATTGTGGACACTCTTCCCTGAGATGAAACTACCTCTTCCTGTTCCCTGTGTGGCAAACATGAAATGTGCAATGTCGAGGTTTTCCAGACCTTACCCTAACACACATAAATGTATCATTAATAGTTTTTCTTAAAACCTTATACAGATTAATTTACATTAGCTCAGAGTGCCTTGATAGTACACCATGAAGTTCAGATGCTTTAAAAAAGGAGGAGAATGTTGCTTTGGGCTGCACGGTGGTTAGCGCTCTCGCCTCACAGCGAGAAGGCCCCGGTTCGACTCCCGGCTGGGACCTTTCTGTGTGGAGTTTGCATGTTCTCCCCGTGCATGCGTGGGTTTTCACCGGGGACTCCGGCTTCCTCCCACCGTCCAAAAACATGCTTCATAGGTTAATTGGTGACTCTAAATTGTCCCTAGGTGTGTATGTGAGAGTGAATGGGTGTGTGATTGAGGCCCTGAGACAGACTGGCGACCTGTCCAGGGTGTACCCCGCCTTCGCCCATCAGCAGCCGGGATAGGCTCCGGCACCCCCGCGGCCCCGAAAGGGACAAAGCGGTTAAGAAGATGGATGGATGGATGGATGTTGCTTTGTTATTTGTGGCAGCATTCAAGTACAAAACCTGCAATAAAACCAAATAAACCTCATTAAATTCTTTTAGGATTTTGTAACATTTCTTTGTTTGAGAAAATGAAGTAAGTTGTTTAGTAATCAATCTGTTGTAAAAATGACAAAAAAGAAATATATCAATATAATATTTGCTTTTAATGCTAGGTAAGACAAACATGGAGCTGATGGTGGATGATAACAGCCGGCAACAGACATAGAGAAATTATTCGAAAGCTTTGGGTTGAGAATAAGCAAATCAAACTGCTTTGGGATTGATTTTGCCAAGGTAACTGAGCATTGTATGTTTTGTTTGACATAAATTGCCACACCTCCACCTTTAGTTGACCTGTCTAAACAAGTTGAAGCCTGGAAGATATAATTCAGAGTAGGAAATGGAATTTCTCAACCAGGTGTCTGTGACAATCAAAACATCTGAATGTGCTCCATTAACCCAAACTTTGACATTGTCCATTTTTTGCAAGAGGCTTCTTACATTTATGTGAATAAGGCCCAAGCTCTTTCGAGAGCAAAAATCCTCAAATTACAAATCATTACTTATAACAGGAAAAGACGGACCAACATCTGCCACTGGGCCAGGATTGGAGTGCATATTACCAGAAATCAAAAGGAGCAAAATAATTAATGTACGAGGTAAATTTTGGGAGAACTGCTATGTTTTTCTTGAGGATAAACCTTGGAGTATCATATGTCAATATAATTGCTTGAGACAGGATTCTCATAATATGACAAGAGGATAATGACTGAAGGTAAAAATGTAAACATGACCGGAAGCACTGATTGTGTGTGTGTGAAAGGGTGGCAGGTGAGCATACAATTAGTGAATTATACCCCAACACATAGTCTTTAGTCGGCAGGCAGAAATTTGGTCCAGAGCAGTAACTAAACACCAACAACAAGAAGATTGGAATGAGCATGTCTACGACGAAGTCAAACCTCCGATTGGGGATATTGTCCGATGAGCACGGCGTCAGATCCCGATGAGCAGACCGAGGGCTAGAGAAGGTTGCAATGGGCTCCGGTGAGATCCGGGCCGAGTCAGATGAACGCCTCGCCAAGGCAGGTGAACGCCTCGCTGAGGCAGGTGAACGCCGCGCCGAGTTTCAGCTCATTTTTGTTCTCCAGCTTTGAAAGGGCTTTTTCTAGGTGGGTCAGACGGTTCTTGTGCTCCAGCGTTTGCTCTTCCATTGAGTTCACCTTATCCAAGAGATCTCTTTGTTTGTTATCTGCTGCTTGAAGAGCTTACTCGAACGCGTCGAACCTTCCATTAATATGGTGGAGAATTTTGTCCAAAATTTTCTCCCACATCAGTGGTAGCTCCTCCATATCGCTGTCGTTTTTTCCGTGTTCTGGGGAAATAGTGCTAGCTTTAGCAGTAGCTGCGTCATACAAAGGCACAGTTAAAACTGGGGAATTCGAACATTTGTAGGCTTTCCTCGACATCTTCGTTGCAATCAGCAAAGCGTTTAACCACCGTGGTCTTGTAAGAGAGAAAAAGCTTATTTGAGAGACTAAAATACAGAATTATAAGTTTGACACGGAGGAGCGTCAGAAAACACGTCTGCCACATGTGCTGCTCAAGAGCGCCCCCTTGATCTGCTATGTTTTTAATTGTTTATAAGGATATTGCAGGTAACGAATACCATTTTAAAAATTGTTCCAAAGACAATTGGGGCAATTGTTGGTTCACTAATGTATGTATAATGGTATAATGAGCAAAACACGTTATTTTGAGACCTTTCTTAACGAAGCTGAGAGGCGTTCTTTTATTTACCTTATCAGCTTGTGATTTGTGTCAATGTGAACAAGTGATAGTGGACCTCACACAGAGTAACACCTTCTGACAACACATCCTACTTCTGTGAGCCGTGAGAAGATCCCTGCTGCATCAATACGATGCATAGATGCTTTCATCCTCCACCACTGAACACGCAGTCCCATTGAAATCAAATGTCCGTAAACCATTAACCGATAACCAGCATTTGGCATCTGACTTTTAATAGATGATATAATTCCGTCCAATTCTTGTTCAGTCATAATGCTGTATGAGCCTCTGACAGAAAAACTATGCTCTTGCATCCTCATGTACACTGCCCTTCGGGAAACCCCAAGGCATTTAGCAATGCATCCAATGGGCAGATGTGTGTCCAACAAATCTTTTAGTTTTCTCTTTCAATTAAAATCTTAGAGTGGCCAGAACAAGAACTTTGCTCAATTTCCTGTTTAACAATGTGAAAAGCACTCTCATTCATTTCTTGTTGGACAAGGTAAAGGAGGCTCTGGAGTGCTGACACAATCTCTGATACATCGCCTGTCTGATCAGAGAATGAGGTGAAGACTATGAGCTCCTGGCGAGTAAAAACCCCAGATAATCTAAATTTAATTGTTGTTGACTAACAACAGATTCAAGTTTATGAAGAAGCCTCTCCATCAATAACTGCCTCAATGTGTCCTGGGGGAAAGAAAAAACAGACAGCACTTTAATAAAAAGAAATTGCAATTAACAAATTTGACAAATTTACTATCAGAGTATTTTAGTGAGAAATTGTAGCATGTTTTATTATTTTATTTAAAAAAAAATGTTTATTTTCCATCCATCTTCTTCTGCTCATCTGGGATATCCCACAGTGATATACCATCCATCCATCCATCCATCTTCTTGACCACTTCATCCCCCCCGGGGCCGCGGGGGCGCCGGAGCCCATCCCGGCTACTGATGGGCGAAGGGGGGGTACACCCTGGACAGGTCGCCAGTCTGTCCCAGGGCCTCAATCACACACACAGTCACTCTCACATTCACACCTAGGGGCAATTTAGAGTCTCCAATTAACCTATGAAGCATGTTTTTGGACGGTGGGAGGAAGCCGGAGTCCCCGGTGAAAACCCACACATGCACGGGGAGAACATGCAAACTCCACACAGAAAGGTCCCAGCCGGGAGTCGAACCGGGGCCTTCTCGCTGTGAGGCGAGAGCGCTAACCACTGCGCCACCGTGCAGCCCAGTGATATACCACACCTACAAAAAAAAAAAAAAAAAAAAAATCAGTCATATAGATCCAATTTTATAACTGCGCTAGCTTCTTTATAACAAACGTTATCTACATATTAAATACATCGTCTGTACAAAAACAAACTATAAAAGATGAACTTTCTCTTTAAACTGATGCTTTCTAACGCTTTCCATTTGTAAGGTAAAGGAATATATATTGACAAGCTAGTCAACCCTAGTAATTTTCCTTCTTATGAGACAGAATTTAGCGTATTGATTTGTGTATTCATCTGTCTCACCACAGGAGGGAGTTTCTCTTTATCGAGCAGCTCAGGAGAGCAGGGTCTTTTGAGCTAGAAATTTCACTCCGCCGTGGTGACATCGAGAACGGCGGAGCTTTCTTCTTCGCTAAACAACACAGTGTGTTTTTGCTTTACAAGGGCCGGTGTTGCTTGCTGACTGGCAAACAAAGAGGGGATGGGGAGGCAGACTGCTTGGGCCTCATATACATTTTTTTAAATTATTTTAATCGAGACAACAATAATAGTAATAACAAAACTATTTAGTTACCTCAAGCTAAACTCACTGAGAGTGGAGTCAGCTCCAACTTTGTTAGTGGTTACCCTTTAAAACCCCAGTAAAAGCACTATGATCCAGAGTATGCAGTTATGTTTATTTTGTTACTTTTTTGACTGAAGCAATGGATCCGAAAACAACTTCAACAAGGTGTAGGGTAGTTGTGTGAGCAATGCAAATAAAGTTGACAAAAGGTAGAAATGGCTAAAACATATTTAGCAAAAACCAGCAAATTGAAAATGTGTAGATACAACTTACATGTGATCGTTGTGTGTTGTGGGGTTCCATTTCTGAAGACATTCCCAGCTAATGACGCTACTTTCTTAGGTCTTTAAAACAACATGAAACTAATGTTAAAATATATCATAAAATAAAATTAAATTGTGAAATGTAATCATAAATAGTAAAACTGAGATATTTTAGTTATTTTATATAAAAGGTGGTAAACTGGTGTTAGCAATCTGTTAGGTTTAAACAACCTAAAACATATCATTGCAACAAGAAAGACAAGAGAGATTGTGGTCAGAAATCAGATTTTACTTGCAAGGAAGGAGAATTTTTAAACTAGTCTCCACCCCGCTCTAAAGTGCCCGTCAAAATCCTCCTTTTATAGAGAGATCAAGGCATTCCCTAGTCTACATATTTATCATCAACTTCTCTATCTTCCAGTACATAAGGGTTGATGATTTTCCTGCTTATCTCAGCTTCTCACAGCCTTCATCTGAGAGTTGGCTGGTGTTTATTGATATGTGAGCTGTACACGACCTCAAGCAGTTAAGACAAGAAGATTAAAGATAGTGTTTTTTTCTTTAGGGGAAATGCAGTTTTCTTTAAAATGTTTTTTTATATTGTCCTTATACTTTTACCTTTTGGAGTCATTTTTGAAACATATCAAACATTGGTGTTTGCAAAAAATGTTAGATTTTTCCATTTCAATAAAACATAGGTATTACATTTAAAAATAAATTTGGAAAAATTACACACACCTACAAGTCATGGTTGGTGGTTTGAAGCCCACACCAGAGATGATGAACAATTCCTGACCTTCCAAAGTGGCTTGTGAAATTCTTTTTCTACTCGCCAAATTTAAGTTTTAATCACAATGACTAGGTGATAATTTAGAGCCCTGTCTGAAATTATAGATAAAAAATGTATTAGAACCTAAAATGTATCTAAGTTTGACAGTAAGTGTAAAAGGGTTTGGTGGTAAGTCTGAAAGAGTTTGATGGTTCCCATGAAAGAGTTTGAGTTTCATGATTTGTATGAAAGAAAGAAAGGAAAAGAAATTTGTGAATTAAGTTTCATACGGCCTCTCATATGCACTATCACATTTGTGTGTTTTTTAATAGACAATGTTTGTCATAAATGTTACAACTCCCGTGACTCAAAAAAGATCTTCAGTTTGAGCTTTGGATGAGCTAGAATGAAAAGACTTCCTGTAAAAGTCATGAATCACTAAAAAAATACATTATTTCAAATAATTATTACAAACGTTAGCTTGAGATTTCTTTTTATAAATACATTTTTAGAGAGACAAAAACGCAGATTCTTTCAGCCTCCATGTTTAAGTCTTTCTGTAGTTTATTTCTGCTGGTGTTTGGTGAGCTGGCCTTCAACCTCTCATAGGGTTGCTGTGGCGTCTTGGCGTAGCGACACCGCTATGACATAGGCGTGAGGTTTCAGCGTCAGGCCGTAGTGGGATTCCAGGATGGGCGGCCTCTCTGGGTGTGTGGTGATGTTGCACTGGTGTGTGATCAAGGCCACGAAGAGAAACAGCTGCAGTTTTGACAGCTCCTCCCCAATGCAGCGCCGCTTCCCCAGAGAGAAGATGAGCACGTTGCTGATTAAGTCCTTGTTCAGCTTCCCCTGTGGGTCCAGGAAGCGCTCAGGGTCAAAGGTGTCTGGGTGGGACCACACGCTGGGGTCGTGGTTGATGGACCACTGGTTGACGAAGATGACTGTGTTCTTGGGGATGGTGTAGCTCATGATGGAGGTGTCCGTTACTGTGCAGTGGGGGATGGTGAGCGGGACGAAGCTGGTGAAGCGCATCACTTCATAGATGAAGGCCATGATGTACGGCAGCTGGGGCTGGTCTTCAATGGAGGGGAAGCGCTCGCCACCCACCACTCTGTCCACCTCCTGCTGGAGACGCTGCTGCATCTCAGGATACCTGTGTTCGTAGGTGAGAACAGACATTTTTAAATACCGACTCCGATGGTGTTTTTAACAGGTTCTTGTAGCATTTTTCTAAAGATGAAGGACATGCATAAAGAAAATTCATTCATTCATTTTCCTGACCGCTAGTTCTCTTTCAGGGTGCCGGAGCCTATCCCAGCTACTGATGGGCGAAGGCGGGGTACACCCTGGACAGGTCTCCAGTCTGTCTCAGGGCCTCAATCACACACACATCCACTCTCACATTCACACCTAGGTGCAATTTAGAGTCACCAATGAACCTATGAAGCATGTTTTTGGACGGTGGGAGGAAGCCGGAGTCCCCGGTGAAAACCCACGCATGCACGGGGAGAACATGCAAACTCCACACAGAAAGGTCCCAAATCTACCAGCCAGGATTCGAACCGGGGCCTTCTCGCTGTGAGGCAAGAGCGCTAACCACTGAGCCACCGTGAAGCCCAAAATATTTAATGAGGACTATCCCTGAGCAGGAATTGAACACCCAACCTCTGAATGTGAGTCAGCAGCTCATACCACTGTGCCGTCTAGTGGGATGCATAAAGAAAATGTATATTTAAACTGCATTTCTGAGAACACTAAAATGTGATGCATTGGATCAATTAAAAAAAGTTTTTATCATATTAAATGTTTAAGTTACGTAAACCATCAACTCGGAATCTTAATTTGATGCAAAGTGATCATTTTAAATATAGCAAATAACATAATTTGTGTTAATTGATCTTATGTTTCATATTTCTTTATTCAATTTATTGTTATTCAAGAAAGATTATGCTGGGTAAGTCTCAAGCTTCCTGCTCCGCTCCATTCTGATGCATCCACTTGCAGATAAATAGATCCATGAACGTCTTTGTTTTCCTGAGCTGAGCTAGAATCTGGATCTAAACTGCGTAATCATTCTTAAAAGACCACTGGAAGTGCTTTATAACTAGATCAAAAGATGATAGGAGTGGGTCGCCAATTTAAAAAAAATTCAAATACTGATAATATCTTTCTTTGAAATAATCCTGTTATTTTATGTTAGTGCATGTATTGATCAGTATCAGTCATACCTATAATGACAATGGGTTCGAGCCCTCCAATTATTACATTTATGCTTAACGTTAAATATCAATAACTTACTTGACAAGAACAAGGATGATCCATTGCATGGCAGTTGACAGGGTATCTTGACTTGCACCAAATATGTCTCCAACCGTGGATACCACATAGTCTTTCTCCACCAAAGCCCCCGTTTTGTCTCTGAGATGGTCCAGAGCCACAATGAAAGCGTCAGTCATGTCTCTGATGGTCTTGGACTCCATGCTTTTCCTGTGTTCCTCCACCTTATCGTGGATAAAGTTGGTGAACTCCCTGTTGAGCGTCTTGAAGTTGTCAAAGATCGTCTTGATGGGGTTGGGGAAATACTGGAGCCAGGGCATCACGTCCACGATGCTCCCCGCGCCCACGGTCTGGGTGAACTGCTCGTTCCTGCCGACCACCTGTCGAAATTCTTCATCGCCGTAGGAGTACCTCTTCCCGAAGCAGACCGCGCTCATCACGTTGGCCGTGGACACCACCAGATAAGTCATGGGCTGAAAGAACTGCATCTCGCGGGTTTTGGCCAAGAACAGCCCCAGCAGCTCTCTGAATTCAGAGAGCACGTGCTGCTCAAAAGTCTTCTTGGTTTGCGGGTTCCCCGTGGAAAACATGCGCACAGTGGAGTGCGCGATCCTGCGGTGAGTCTTCCACCAGTCCGAGACAGTGCTGAAGGCCAGGCTGTCCCCGTTAGCGATGAAGCGGAAGGAGGTGAAGTCGGGTCTGCCGGCGAAGTCGGGCCCCTGCTTCACCAGCGCCTGGCGGATGGCGTCCCCGTTCAGCACCACTACGGGCCGCGAGCCCAGCTGGATCTGGAAGATGTTGCCGTATTTTCTCACCAGGCGCGTCAAGTACAGGTGAGGCGCGCTACCGAGCTGCGCAGCGTTCCCGATGAGCGGCCAAGCAAACGGACCGGGGAGGCGGGGGGTGGAGCGCCGGCGGAGCCAAAGCCACAGGTGAAGTGCGAGCAGCAGAGTCACGGAGGTCACTAGGAGATTCCTGAGAGCTCCTGCGCCCGAACTGTCAGATGCCACATCCATGATCCTGCAGAAGCAGGACCAGCACATCAGCAGCAGCGCAAACAAGTGCGATGATCAGAGCATGTATGCATTTCTGCGGCAATTTTTCAAGGAAATGGTGCACAAAGTTGTGCTAAAATACCTGAATGTTTCTTTTTCTTATGAAAGAGCCAAAGCCGTGAGATTTGTCTCCGCAGTTTCACATGAGAGAAGGCATCATTTCATTTCACATGTTCCCGCATCCTAACCGATCTGCAGCGCTGCGCATCCACGACAGGCGCGTCACAGTGCGTGTCAGCAGCCTGCGTCTGCTTTTATGGGTGTCACCCCTCGATCCACACCCCCATGGCGGGGATCTGCGGCGCGCGGCGGTTTTCAGCTTATGAAGCGTCAGATTATTATCATTATTATTATTATTACTATGCTACCTTTCACTTGTCAGTCAGACTGCTTCATGTGCGTCTGCCTCAGAGCATGACAGCAGACACATGCCATTAAATTAGACAGCAATGTTAACACAAAGCTTTGATTTGGTTGATTAATTACTCTTCCTGGTTGCTGCTGTTCAATTTATATCTCACTCCTGCGCTTTTTTATAAATTAATTTAGGAAAGGTGAAAGGACTTCCAGGAGATATGATTTCCGCCCAAAATTCGGTTCCTTTTTTAACCTTTAACACCTGATGCGTCGCCAGTGACGTTTAAACACAAAATCTTTAACATACTCACGCCGCTTTTCTCCTTTCGAATCTGCTGGAATTACACTGATTGTTTTAACAATTAAAACATCACAACAAACCAAAGAACATTAACGCTGGAGCTCCGGTGTTAAAGGGTTAAGAAGACATCCCCAAACTTTTGCGCGCCTCCGGACTGAAACCACGAACCGAATCTGGGGTTTTCAGGTGGATCCAGCAGGAGGAGCCGAACCCCGCTCTGGAGCATCATCAATGACCGATCTGATAGAGAAAATAGTCCAGATGAGTTCTGGAGGCGCTGTGTAAAAGCTCCAAACAGAAACACGAATCTCCTCTGCTTCGGCCTTCAAAACGCCACCAAGCAACTATTAAAATATCAGCTTTACCAAAATTGAGACGAATTCTGGTGGATGACATTTTAGATTTGCTGTTTTAAGTGTACCCAAACTTTTCCAGCATTCGAGTGTGAGTACGGTTGGCCTGCAGACGAGCCAAGAATCTTGACCCTGAAGTATTTTCCCTTTTCCGCTTTGGTAAAAATGAGGAGAGCGGCTTCAGCACCGCGGACAGCGGCTCCTGACCAGGACTGGAGATTTAATTTTTCAATCAAATTGATCCCCAAATCATAAAGGAACCTTAATTTATTAAATGCTAATGATTCAGCCTGAGTAGAAATAAACTGTTTAGGATTGCAAAAATGATGAGTGTTTTTCCTGAATATTTTAATTTTAAATTGTTAACGACAAATTAATTGTACAAATTCTTTCATCTTAATTTTCACATAAAGGCATTAAATATTTAGAAAATGTTCTCCTCTGGCTATGACGACGGTCTTTATGGTGGCTGGAACTCACAGTGAAAAGGCCCTGCCTGGTAGGACCATGATGAGCGGAGTTTGCGTGTTCTCATGCGTACATAAAGGTTTTCTCCGCGCGCTCCGGCTTCCTGCATAGCCCAGACGTACACTTTGTAGAAGATGATTTTCTAAATTGTCCTTAGCCGAAAAATGGATTCTGTGACCTCGTGATGGACAGGTGACCTCTCCAGGTGAACCTCGCCTCCGGCCGCACCACATCCCCATTCAGCAAAAAGAGACTGACCGCTTTTAGGAAAAATATGTAACGTTTTTTAAATGAAGATGTGTAGATTTTTTATATATGAATTATTTTTATTATTATTATTATTATATTTATTATTTCAATGTAGTCATTCCAGCCCAGTATAACTGAATGCATTAAAGCCTAGAGAGCAGAGAAGGCCCACGTTGACTTTTTTTCTTTGAGATAAAATCCTTTTCTATTGGTACCATAAATAATGCATCTGGAAAAAGGAAAAGTCTCCATACTTTTAGAAGCAGTAGAAACTCACCACGTGAACTTCCTCTGAGGTTCAGTTGAGGCTCCACGAGGGTGGAGACAAGAGGCCGAACGTGCTGGTGTTGGAGCCTCTTTGTACCCGTCTGCGGAGCCCACGTCTCACATCATACAAGCAGCATATCGCGGAGACGGTCATATTTATTATGAGAGAGATGGGAGCTTGTAAAATTATATACGTACTGACGGATCATCACAACTACAATAAGAAAAGTTCATATAAATTCACTCAACTGCTTTGTTAGGTAAAAAATTAATTTTATCAGTCAAAATGAAATTAAAACAAAAACAGCTTTTTGTGATAAAATCAAGTATCAAAGATGATGAGGTGGAGGCAGGGGCGGGGTGGGACAACTTTTCAGCCCGGGAGTTTAATAGTCAAGATCGGCCCATGTTGCGCCACATGAAAAATTAGGCAGGAATTTAGAATGTAAAATAAAAAAAAATATAAAAATTATTACAGTTCGGGGGGGGGTCATAAATAACAAACAAATATTTATAACAAAAATTTGTGGTTTAACAGAAATATTTCCTTGTATGAAAATGTGAATGAAAGGCTAAATGTAACTTTTTTTTTAACATTTGAGAAATCCATCACCATAATAACTCAAGAATCTACAGCATAAGTCACCACATAAGAAGTGAATTAGTTTCTGCAACCTTATGTGTTACTTTGTCACAGTCAATGGACATAAGGATTTATTTTTCTGTTGACATGAGCATAAATGCCTTTAAGTGGTCCTGACTGAGCATGCTTCAGCCTGTTTTTAATGATAATAAATAATGATAAGCGTTTGTGGGTCTGACGTGGAACGTCTGGGGGCTTTTATTGACAGATGACGGGTAGCCAATGGGAGCAGACTTCATCGATGCGGTCCGTGAAGACCTTTTAACACCTACTTTACAATTCAACAATGTACCAATCATTGTCCTACTGTTGTTTTCCTCAATGGAATGTACCGATGCAGCAGTTTAAAACAACAAGAGGAGCATGCTGTCAACATTTTTAGATGAAGATTTACTCTGTTGAAATAGATTTCACTCTGAGGTTATGTGCTTTCGACTTTTTTGTTTGATTAACGTTCATTTTTCTTTTTTTCACTGTTTTAATTGTAGCATATAAATTATAAGTTGCGTATCATACGGAATGGTACAGCTCCTCCTTAAAATCACCAACCAAAGTTTCATCTTCGCCGCACTTTTCCAGCTTGCAGCCTGAATTAGACGCAGCCGTCTGAGGAGCGCGAGACAAACTTGAAAGGACCTGGTCGTATTTTCAAACAGATAAAAAGATCCAGCTGTTCACTTGTTAGGATGGTTTATTTATTTTAAATACCGCTGAACGCGCTTTTCACATGCATCTGATCAGACTGCAACGTGGCAGCGCATGTGAAGAGACAACCTGCTGCTACGGCCCGCGCACGAAGGGGGTGCCGCGCGCCGTTCTGCAGCGACGTCACCCAAATGCTCCTTTTATCTCGACTAAAAGGAATAAATGTAAGTAAATCCAAAAGGACCGCTGACAGAATCAAATGTTGGAATGGTTCTCCCTCAAAGGCTTCAACAATGACTTGTACAATTCCCCGGCGTTATTAAAGTAGATGCTGTTTACATCCGCGGTCTCGTGGTCGAGGCGTGGAAAGAGGCGGACACTCACAATAAACTCCCTCCAGATTAGCGACAGTACTTCCTATAGATTCATGACTCAGCTATGACTCAAAGTGACTCAGACCAATCGCTGAAGATGAGTTGCAGACGTTTGCAATATGGCGATATCCGTTTCAGGAAGTGACGGGGAAAGCGGTGGCCTACTTTCAGGAGGAGTGGAGGTAATGCATTTCCAATGGGGGACCTCATGGGTCCAGAAGTACAGTATTATTATTAGACTGTCTATGGTTTGAACAGATTACTGCTGTTCCCGCCCTCACAATCCATGTGATGTTACATTAAAAACATTGCGCGGTCTGTGTCGACTTTAGAAAAATACAGACACAGCTCGGACCTTTTCGCTCGCGGTCGCACTGCCTCCTGTGTGTTCTCACCTGAGGAGCAGATGGAGAGAGCGCATGAGGAGTAGCGGAGAAAGTGGCTGAACCCGCACCACTATATTTTTTAGGCATTTAGACAAAAGGTGAACACACCCTCCTGGCTAAGATATAATAGATAATAGAAAAACATCAGTGACTTTTTTTTTTCACCATGAAGCGCTGAGCTAGCAGCTCCTTTGAATAACCGCCGCGCGCAGAGACCCGTACCACTCGTTCCTATAACCACTGTTGCTTCCTACACATTTCTTTACTGACTAATCATCCGTCTGGCCCGCGGCTGCTTCTCTGTCCGGCCCATAGACCGTCTAAATAGAACGTTATTCACGTCAATGGTCCGGCCCAGACACAATGGTAAAGCGTGCTCTGGTGGACTCAACCAACTGTGAGAATTTAAAGGGGGTATTTATGTTAAATTGCAGCTCCAAAACTGACGGTGCATCTCTTAAAGGGACGGACGAACACTGTATCAAAGATTCATTCATAATCTAACGTGAATATTTTTTCCATGACACGACTGACCGGCCCATGAATAAAGCGGCCCACCGGGAATCCTCCCGACTCTCCCGATTACCCATTCCGCCCTTGGGTCGAAATCTGGGATTTTTGTTTGTTTTTGATTCCACGTGTCTTTACATTTTTGCTAGATGGAAACTTAAACAACAGACGAGGCCGATCAAGAGTATTTAAATAAAACTAAAGAATAAGACTGTTGCTCGACGGGAAGAAACATCCTGCTTGTTGTGTTGGGGGGTCTGCATCTGCCCCTCCTGTAATGTCTTTGATGAGCGTGACTGCTTCACTGCCCCCCCAGCTGGCCCCCATGCTTCTCTGATCAGGAGAACCAGATAAACTTCATTGGTTAAAAACGTGCTTCTGCATCAGGTAGTGTGCGCGCTTCTGTATGCCTCCTTCAGTGCATGTGCGTCTTTCCGTATGTGCGCGCTTCTGCAATAGAATGTTTGCGTGCTTCTGCAGCATGCCGTGTGCACAGTGGCGGGCCGTGCATTTCACACCTAGGCCTTCAGTAGTGCTCCATCTGAATCAACCCAACCCTCAATAACTATTTTATGGCAATAAAACTTCTACTGCAGGTACAACTGCCACACAAACACACCAAAAGCATAAAAAAATAACCTGATAAAATTGCAATAATATTTAGGTATATAGCAAAATTTTACTCACCAAAAATCCGGATTATTTGTACACAAAATCCATCCTTTCTATCCTCAAGAAGATTTCAATCACTCTGTCGTGCAGATTATCCGTGCGTTTTAGTTCCATCAAGAAGTCCTTTTCTATCGCCATGGAAGCTAATGCTGAAAGTCGAGCCTGCCCCGACGTATTTCTGGCATAAGTTTTAATTCGCTTCAGGGCTGAGAATGTCCGTTCAACAGAAGCAGTGGACACGGGGCTTGCTAGCTTCGGAGTTGCCCGACCCCGCTTAACAATGTCCAGCTTTTCTTGAAAAGTCCGTCTTGAAAACGGCTTTGACAGTAAGTCTGCAACCAAATCCATTTCTTCTCCTCCTTCAGCCATTGTGGATTGACAAACCAGCTATTATTTTCGATTTATTTGCCTGTGAGGGTCGCTACGGATTCAGTTTACCGGCTCTTCCTAGTACACTCTCCGATTATCCAATCACAGCGCGTGAAAATCCTGACGTTTCCGTGGGCCAGCTAGCTGGCCTATCACGTGGTCTCCTCCAGATCTGATTGGTTGAAGCAACAGTTTGGTCGACAAGTATTTTATGCTACAGGGCCCGCAGAACTGATTGTGAAGGCCTCCGGGCAGATTTCTTTGACCCTAGCAACAAATGGTGCTGCAATGTGATTGGTTAATGCTTAAATAGGAAAATACACGTCTGGAAGCAGCGCAGCCAGGGAGACAGCAATGAAAGGACGAAGACGGAGCATTTGGAATTATAGAATACGTATTCACGGAAATAAATAATAATTAATATCAGTCTGTGATTCAGATATTTTTAGGCCAGCAGAGAAGGCCTTGCAGGCCCTGACGGCCCGCCACTGCGTGTGCATGATTAAATCCGCGCAATGACTTTTGCCGGTCTGCAGGCGATGTCACTTCCTGATCTGCTGGGATCTTTTCTGTTTCAAATGTTGCCTTTTATGTGAGGAATGCTGCCAGGGTGGATGTGCTGGTTTTCGACCGAGCTGCTGTATGTGTGCCTTCAGTGTGGGAACATCACCTGCAGACATCTTTCCTACCTCCTGTACCTGACGCTCGTGCATGCTCACATGCGATTAGTTCAGTTGTTACTCATAGGAAACGCGAGAAACTTCAGCAGATAACTCCAGATGCTCCTGAGCCTGAAGGGCCACAGAGAGGCCCCAGTGCTTTATTGAACTCTGCTACCCTCAGAGAGAATGACCTGAAAACCAGGAACTTTGATCAAAGGTCATCAGAGTTCATAGAGTTTCAGGAAACTTCACTGAAACTTCTCAGTATAACATTCCTTCACCAGACAGACAAGCTTTACTACATCTCTGTACAAAAAGAGAGAAAGCAGTTTATTTAGGTGAATGATTGAATACAGTTATTGTATGTTGAACAAGTCATGAAAAAACTTGTGGGTCTTTTTTGGACATTTGTTATCAGTGAAAAATAGTAAATTCTCCAACTTACAGCTTTTCTCAATCGATTTAGTGCATTTCTCACAACACTATTAAAGTTTGCTCCACTGCTAAGGCGTTTCCCAAAACAATTAGTGCAAACTGCAAAACATGGTAGATAACCTGCAAAAGCGAGTCACTTTCTCAAAATAAAAGTCAGTAGTTCAAAATGGTTAGTTGATGCTTCAAAAACAAGTTTTCATGTCAATGAAAAGTGTCTGTGTTTTCAAAATAACAAGTCATGACTCCAGCTTCTTTGACGATCAAGTCAAAAGATTTCAGCATGTTTCCAAATGCCATGTAATGTAAAGACAGGATTACATCCATGGCATTCTCACCAAGCGTTTCATTCTAGACCTGATCTTCTGTCTCTGACCTGCTTCATCTCTGACTGCTTGCTACCTGTCCTGACCCTCACCTGGACTCTGACAGCTCTACTCACTTCTTGGATGACCCCATGCTTGCGATTGATCTCTGCCTGTTAGACCATGATTTATCTTTGTGGACTTTTAGTTGTGCTTAGTTCCTGTCTGAACTAATAAACCTGCTGCATGTGGAACCAGCTGTCTGCCTGTTTGTGACACAAGGCCTATATGGCTGGGGCGAGCATGCCCGCTACGCCAGCCCCCAGGCTGGCTCTATTCTATTCTATTCTTTTCTATTCTAGAGTTTACAGCACTCACCTCCACAAACACTGTTACATTTTATGTTCATGAACATGACTAGAGCAGATTAATAGTCACATTCATATTCCTGAGGTTTTTCTTGTTTTGGTCATATGGATACTAAATGTTTCAGAGAAAAGTCATCACATGAACTAACTCAAATGTTTGAAATACTGACTGTAAGATGTCATTATTGACGTAAAGATACACCAGACTTTACAGTGTCCCTCAAAGATTAAGTCAAACAAAATTAGGTGAAGAGTAGGCAATTGACTAATTAAAAGGGACAAGTTCTGTCTTTAAAAACATCTTTATGTTCATTATAAAAGTAAATGTGAGGATTGGGATCAGGGTTGATTAGGTTAACTTTTTCCACCTGGTTTCCATCCTCCTAATTAATGCACCTGTACTTGTCCCTCCTATATAGGTCTGCATTTCTCCTGCCTACACTGCCAGATCGTCTTGTGTGTTTTTTGAGAATCACGAGCCCTCTAGCCTTTCAGCAACAACGCTGTAGAAAATAAATTGCATTCTTTTGAGCCATTCTGTGTCCTGCGTTTGTGTCCGCGCCCAGATCCTGACAGTAAAAGCAAATCTTTTGTCTTTGTTTTACAAAGAAACAAAAGGAATAACCTTTAAGGATGAAGGGATTCCCAAATTCCCCTCAAACATAAAACATTTCAACACATCTGTGCTCAACAGTCTTCCATCACAATTTTCACATTTTTGGTTCCTTGAGGGTCATCAAAAAATCAAATCTGTGCATCAAATTCAGACTGTCCATTAACATTTGGTTTCTTTAAAACTTGAGGAAAAAAAACATTTTTATTTAGAATAGGGGTCCCCAAAACTTGTTCTTGTGAGGGCCGCATAACTGTTTTCTTTTTTGATGGGGGACCGGGTCGGTTTGTAGGCTGACAGAAAAGTGTAATGATCAAACCTGTCTAAATGTAAACATTCATTGTTTATCAGAAAGCTACACACAGCCACATTTTAAATAATTCATTTCTGTAACCTTTACAGAAAAAATAATCCTAAATGATTTTAAAAATAAAACCAATTAAAAGTCTCTCTTCTCCCATCGCGGTTCAGACTTTGGAAGAGTGGAATAAAACTTTATGTTCTATGTGGATCTCAATCGGCCAGATTGAGAAAAATAATCTTCATAAAATGAACCTCTTACCAGCTACTGATACAAATATACATCCTACTTGAAAGCAAAAACATAGGTAAAGTTTTTTTTTCATTGCTGGAGATAAATTCTGTGTTTCAGAGGTTAGTCTGGCCTTAGACTGCAGCTGGGTTTGGAGCAAGAACAACAAGGCAAGGCAAGTTTATTTGTATAGCACATTTCATGTACAGAGACAATTCAAAGTGCTTTACATAAAACATTAAAAGAAACAA
>NW_023416882.1:265547-271918 GCF_002922805.2 Oryzias melastigma | reverse complement strand
TTGTGTGTGGGCTCTGTTACATGTTGAGTCAACCCAAAATTGTCCAGAGTGTTTATCAGGTCCTTAGTCCCTTTGTTCTCAAGATTTCTATAATGGATGATAAAATCTCCAGCCATGATTATACAGTCAAAATCAAGACAAATTATAGACAGCAGTTCACTAAACTCAAGGTTAAATTCTCTACAATATCCAGGGGGACAGTAGATATTTATAAATATAGTTTTGAGTGAGGCCTTCAGCTGTAGGGCTACATATTCAAAACATGGAAAGTTTCCAAAAGATAACTTTTTACACTGAAACATTTCATTGAACAAAACTGCAACCCCCCCACCCTTTCTGCTTGTTCTTTCCTCACTGATAACAGTATAGTGGGGAGGTGTTGACTCTGTGAAGACAGCTACACAGTTTTTATCTAACCAGGTTTCAACTAAAAACATAAAATCAACTTTGTTCTCAGTGATAAAATCATTAATTAAAAATGTTGTTCCTGCTAAATACCTGACATTTAAAATTGCTAACTTGAGAGGTCTACGAGTAATAATATTTTCATTTACCTTCTGTTTCTGGAAATGCGCAGAGGAAATGTTTACCTCTTTTAAAGTCCTTCTTTTGCGTTTTGGCCAGATTACATTCCTCCTGTTAGTCACAAGTACAGAAACGGTGTTTGTTTTTAGAGAACAGGGTCCCAGGTTTTTCTGGAGAACATCATGACTGTTGGTATTTCCACAGCCTGGACCCTCAACACATCAAACATCTGACTGCAGGGACAGGATAGGATGTTTTACAGGAGAGGGTGTGGCTTTACGTCATCCCTTCGAACGTTCTGGTGACAGAGTTAATAGGGGACAAAAATGGATTGGCCAGAGGGGTAGATCGAAGCCCAATCCCGACTCGCTCCATCATCCATCCATCTTCTTGTCCGCTTCTTCCCTTTCGGGGTCGCGGGGGTGCCGGAGCCTATCCCGGCTACTGAAGGGCGAAGGCGGGGTACACCCTGGACTGGTCGCCAGTCTGTCGCAGTCGCTCCATCATCTGTTCGGTAAATTTTAGGTGGGGTGAAGAGGGGGAGGGGAAACCGTCACGAGTTTGTTGGTTTGGTGGTGTTTGGGAGGGTCCATCCTCGTTGTTTTTCCTCTTCCGGTGCTCGGAGGCAGGTTTCCCGTTTTTTATGTTTTCCTCCAGTGGGGGCAGCTCCGTTCATTGTGTGGATCCAGTCTGTGTCTGGCCTTGACACTCAGATAAATTTATTTCAGTCTTGGCATGATGCAGGAAGTAAAAAAGATTGGAGGAGAACAGTTTAACTCCTGATTTGTGTAAACTGACTCCATTTTCTTTAAAAAGATGTTTGCGTTCCCAGAAAATGTGAAAGTTGTTGATGAAATGAATTCCGGTGTCACCACATGTCGTAGAAAGCCACCTGTTCAGTGCCAACAGCCTGCTGAATCTCTCTTCTCCTACTTGAATTGTTGGAATGGGACCGCTGATAAAGACAGATGCATTCATGGAGCTCACAGTTGTTATCAGTCCAGCGAAGTCTTGCTTTAAAACTTCAGATTTTTGCTTGGACACATCATTTGACCCTGTGTGTAGTACAATGTTTTGTACTGACGGATACTTTGCCACAGTTTGCAGTATTCTCTCCTTCATGTCACTGACCATGTCGTTTGGAAAGCACAGGACTTTAGTGTTCCTGCTGCAGAACCACTGAACATCTTTTACAGTGGAATCCCCCACAATCAGAGTCTCAGGTCGACCCTTCAGCTTTCTTTCTGGCCGTTTACCTTCTGATGGGTTACAGGTCCTCCTCGTGCTGCTTTCCAGTGGATAGTCGTCGGGTACTCCGGGGTCATCTGACAGTGGAGCAAATCTGTTTTGCAGGGTCACCGCTCCGTTCATGCTTGGCTTCTTTCCTGTCCTCCGGTGTACGGGAGTAGATGAGGTCCTCTGTCTCGTAGGAAGAGAAGGCCAGTCAGCCTCAGAGGCTACAGCTCTCCGCGGGGGGTCGGTCCTCCCATGTCCTCCAATTCTCCAGCTGTTGGACTTATTCTTTGGCTTTGCTCCAAGATGGTTCCAGGGAGGATTATCTTTCGATTGTTTGTTATTGTCCACAGATGTTGTCTTTCTTTCCGTAGAATCTGTGCCATTTAGCTGCGTGTTAGCTTTCTCTTCTCTGCTGAGATGAGGTAGTGGCAAAGTTGTGTTGTTTCCATAAAGTCCATTTACCTCCACGTTCACTTCTATGTGGCAAACCTGTGTTTCCAGCGCTGTGATCTTCTCCAGAAGGTCTTGGTAATCCTTTGTGGAAAGGGAAGGCATCTTGCTGCTAGTTAGCCTTGTGTTAGCTGCTGCTCCGTATATCAGGCTTCAGCTGTGTGAAGGCCAAGTACACGTAGTGCTCAAGATAAAATGTTTTAAGAGGAATGCAGGAAAAATGCAAATGGTGTGATTAAAAAAGAAAAAAGGGAAATAATCAACGGAAATTAAAAGCAGAAGGGGGAGCAAAGCAATGTGCGTTCGCACTCTACCAAAGCAGGAAGAAAAAAGTTTAATGTCAGAGTATTTCATTGAGAAATTTACAAAAACAAAACGATATATTATTCTTAATTTGCTCAAACAGTTGCAAAGCTGATTTTTTAATTTTGTTTTAGAGCAGAAATGAAAAAAAAAGTATTTTGTTAAATTGCTTGAAAATAAATGTTAATGTTTGTGCAGTCATCTTTGTTTTAGGCCTTCATGAATGCAGAAATCAAACACTTTCAGATTGTACCAACCTAGTCTTGGAATATTCATCATGATTTCTAATTACTTATTCAATGACTGAAAAAAATATTCAACATACTGCAGAGTATTTGATCCCAGCAAAGAATGTAAACGTTTTTTAGACATTAAAGGTATGTTAGCAGATCTCATTACAAGCCTTTCCTAAAATCAGCGCAGTGGACAATGTTTTGTTTAATTTAGAGCTAGGATACAAAAATATGGAAACTATTAAAATAATCCCTTTGGTCCAAACTGTTGACAAAAGAAAAACTTGATTTAGGGCTCAAAAAACTGAAATATCACTGTCATTTTTGGTCACTTAGAGTGGCTTTTATCGTTATTAAAATGTCGATTGATGTCCTCTGAGCATGAGTTTCATTTTAAATTTTATAAGGATTTATAAGGATTTATTTTATTTTTTAGGGCAACAGAGAAGCAGCACACGCAACACATCTGCGACGTGAGATCCTGTAGTATCGCAAGACTGACAGAGGAGTGTGGTGAGTTAACCTGGCGGCGCGTGAGTAGCTAAACAAACATTTGCAGCTTTTTCATTATACCGCCATATAAACATTCCGAAAATTAACACATATTTGGAAAAGATTACTACGTTTTTGACAGCCTGGAGGACTTGGAGAAGTACATCGACGACTGCTTTGATACCGTAGTCATGAAGAAGGGCTCCACCACCACCACGCCTTCCACCAAGCGGAACCGTCCCGAAGATTCTCCCGGGACCGTCTCCTCTCCAGGCAGCGGAATCAGCAACGTGTTAGATTCCATAGATAAGAAGCTCTCCAGCCTTGATGCCCGCCTCAACCTGCTGGAGATCCTCCACAAAGAGTTCCAGGGCCTGCGGGAGTCTCTGGAGTTCAGCCAGCAGCAGGTGCAGGAATTAGCCGCGGAGAACCAGAGCCTCAGGGAGTCCGTGAAGGTTCTAACCTCCGACACCACCCGGCTCTCTGAAGAGAACTGAGCCATGAAGGAAACCCTCCTGGATCTTCAGGCGCGGAGCATGAGGGACAACCTGGTCATTTCGGGGATTCCGGAGGAGGCGGGGGAAGACCCGGAGGCCACGGTGAAGACCTTCATGGAGGCCCAGCTGAAGATTCCGAAGGAAGAAGTCCAGAGGATTTCCTTCGACCAAGTCCACTGGCTCGGAGGGAAGAAGCCCGACAGCCAGCGCCCGCGTCTGATCTTAGCGAAGTTTCAGTTTTATAAACAGAAAGTTTCAGTTAAACACCAAGGACGGGAGCTGAAAGGAACCCATTACAGAGTGAACGACCACTTTCCCGTGGAGATTTTACGCCGCAGAAAGCTGCATTTTTTCCCTGTGGAGACAACACCTGACCGCCGGGTCCCGCGCGGTGGTCGCCGTGGACAAGCTCTTCGTGGACGGTCGGCTCTTCCGAGACCCCGAGATCACCCCGTGGCTGTTCTGAAGACCCCCCCGCGCTGCTGCGTCTGAGCTGCGCTGAATCACCTGCTAAGCTTTTTTAAATGAAAGGGAACACATCAACCCAAACGACATAATTAACAAACAAACACAATTCCAAATACAAAGACTTGGACTAGAAAGATTTTAAAACTCTAATAAATCTGGCAAATGTTTAGCTAATCAGCTTAAAATTAATTAAGAAAAATCAACAATTTGACTGATGAGTCAGGAAATGTCACTCATGACCCGATCAAAATTAATGAAACTTTTATAGATTTTTATAAGAACTTGTACACTTCACAGATCAATCCATCAGAGCAAAGCATCAATTCATTTCTTAATAATGTAAACGTTCCCAGATTAAATGAAGATCAAATCACAGACTTAGACTCGCCGCTCTCATCATCTGAACTTCATGATGCTATGCTGCTTATGCCAAACAACAAAGCTCCGGGGCCGGATGGCTTTCCCGCTGAGTTTTACAAAGAATTCTGGGAACAGCTAGCAGAAACTTTTTATAAAATGGTTACATTTATCAAGGAAAATCAGTTACTTCCACCAAACATGAATTCAGCAAATATAATCCTTCTTCTCAAACCAGAGAAAGATCCCACAACTCCTTCCAGCTATCGCCCCATTTCACTGATCAATGCAGACGTAAAAATTATTTGTAAAGCATTAGCACAGAGAATAGAAAAAAATCACTCCGCACATAATTCACCATGATCAAACTGGATTTATTAAAGGTAGACAATCGAGTGACAATGTCGGCAGACTTATTAATGTCATAGACATTGCTACAGCTACATTGCTAAGCAGGACATGAGCATATTCTCGTTGGACGCTGAAAAAGCTTTCGACAGAGTCAACTGGAAGTTTCTCATTGCTGCCCTCCACAAGTTTGGATTTGGAGAATCATTCATTGATTGGATTAAAATATTATATCATAACCTAAATGCTTCAGTCAGAACGGACAAACAGACGTCCAGCAGGTTTTTTCTTGGAAGAGGAACCAGACAGGGTTGTCCACTCTCCCCCTCTCTCTTTGCAATATTCATCGAGCCTCTGGCTGCAGCAATAAGACAGAATGAGAACATTAAAGGAGTTAAAACAAAATATGGCAATCATAAAATTAGTCTCTATGCGGATGACATATTACTTTTTTTACATAAATCGCATTCTATAAGTGAAACGATAACAATTATTCGCAAATTCTCCTCCATCTCAGAGTATTCAATTAATTGGAATAAATCAGTTTTATTATAACTTAACAGTAATGCTGAGCAAACACTCTCAATACCGGTCAAATCAGGCAATATCAAATATCTAGGTGTTCACTTCTCTCCCAAACTATCAGAACTGGTGCAGCTAAATTATACCCCGTTACTGAAAAACATTCAAGACGATCTAACTCGCTGGGTCAACCTGCCCCTGTCGCTTATGGGCAAAGTAGCCACAATTAAAATGAACATTTTGCCCAAAGTTAATTATCTATTCTCCATGATTCCAACACAACCTCCAATAAAATGGTTTAAAACATTAGACTCAGCCATAACCAGCTTTCTCTGGAAAAATAAACCAGCAAGAATCAGCCTTAAAACTCTAAAATCGGCAAAAAGATGTGGAGGCTTAGAATTACCAAACTTCAACAATTATTATAATGCTAACAGATTACAGTACATCTTAAAATGGTCAAGAAATAATCCAGAAAATAACTCATGGATGGACTTGGAACAGGAGTTATATGGAAAGATCAAACTCAGATCTACCATTTATCAGCCAAATGATAAAAAACATGATTGCTTCCAAAGTATTAACATAAGTACCACCTTAACAGCCTGGTGGGATTTTCTCAAAGTGTCCAAGTCCTCAGTCGTACCGTGTAAAATGACACCCATCTGGAACAACCCAGACATCCTAATAAACAAAAAGATGTTACACTTCCCAGCTTGGCAAGCAGGGGGCGTAACACTAGTAGAGCACCTAATTATTGATAGAAGATTTATCACACCCCAGGAACTACAAGATAAACATGGAATACATCACTTCTTGGAATACCACCAACTGAAATCTATAATTACTAATAAAGTTAAATACAATGATAGTGACTTAAAATGTAGCCACGAGGGGGCCCAAGCCAGGGTCTCATTGTGCCGGTCCCAAGCCCGGATAA
>NW_023416882.1:242621-260846 GCF_002922805.2 Oryzias melastigma | reverse complement strand
CCTGGTGATCTAGTCTCTTGGGTGCCGGTCTACTGGGCGCCGGCAGTCTTCTCCCCACGCCGAGCTTGAGCTTATTTTTCCCCTTTTGAAAGCGTGCGTGGAGTTTTTTGTTTCTATATTTTGATATCTTACTGTATGTTCTTTCTTATTAAGTAAAATAAGTTGCTGTATCAACAGATCATTTCACTCCTTTCTAGTGATTTTCTTCTTAACATTTGTGTTCTTTTCCTGTTTTAGGAGACCTCTTTTTGCACCTTTTTTTTCTTTATTCTTGCTCAGGGATATGCAACCTCCGGCTCCAGGACCACATGTGGCTCTTTTACCTTTCCATTGTGGCTCATGAAAATGTTTTTAAAATTTTAAGAAATTAACTGCAAAAGGCAAAGTAAGTAAGTAGTTAAGTTATAAAAATTAAATTGACTTAAACTTTGTTCTACATATTTCCAAACAGTTGAAGGAGGGTATGAATCATTCAACGAGGATCCTAAGAACGGTAACCGTAATTCTCCATCAACCCTTTGTAGTTTATCGACGACATACTGACACATTCGGACTTCATTTTCAGCTTCGTTTATTGCAGAAAATGTCTTAAATGCACCAGAAACGGTAAAATGATTTATTTCTTTATTTTTAAATCTTCCTTCACACTTCTGTCTGGAAACACTCTTGCACACTTCCTGCTGTATTTGCGGCATTGACATGATCCTATGGTGAAGGATGTCTTTTATTTTTGAAAGGAAGTCATGCAAAGCTCCGTCAGAAGTTATAAACTATTTCATTCAAAAAAACGCTATTTTCTCCATGTTTGTTTATTTATGCCAAAAACCCACAATAGTTTAAATGCATCATGTCAGCCGCAAAAACATGAATATAAATCACTATCAGTATTTTTCTAGAGGGTGAGTTAAGAGTTTGTGGTTCAACCTCAAAGCTTCCATCATTGGCTTGTCCAGCATTTGCCCTTTTAGTTACTAAATTTGTATTAAACCCAAACATGGACTTTGACTGGGAGCTGGCCTGATGAAAAGAAAGGCAGCTGATTAGACCCGTCCCGCTTCCTCTTTCTCCCACACATTCACCCCCCACCACCACCACCACCAGAGAAAAAGAGACACTCTCTGAAGCATGACGTTCTCATCATGTTTCCACAACATTGACAGAATGTGGCAGTTCCTCCGCTCTGTGCAGATACAACAACAGAGGGGGTCTGCAAAGCTGCAGGCACTGGAGAGGTGAGGGGAGACAGACCACGCCCCTCCATGCTTTATAACTTAGAATAGAAGCAATGAAGAGAAACTACATCATGAAACAACAATACGTAACATGTATTTATGCTTTAGTCTCACTGCCAACTATAGATAATGCCTTGTAATATAAAAAAAATATCAGATTTAAATTTCCTTATGTTCCAACCTGATAAAAAGTCAATAAATAAAGATAATAATGACCTAACAACAGCTGCTGCTGCACACACCTCTAAAGACTAAATCACAGCAATGGAGAGGATTTCTTTGCATTCCAGGAAATACATATTTCAGTTGGATAATTGTGACCATAATTATCCATGAACTATATGTACACATGTGAGCTTTTGAGTCGAAACTCTTTTCTAAAACATTTCTATTAGAAATATTTCAGAAATTTCCATTTAAATTGTGACATTGAACTAACTAATCTGAGGTTATTAACTTTTGCAATTAGAATCTTTTTTTGTTTTTATTCCAAGCTAAAAGCACAAGTTTGAACAGTAAAAGCATTGATGAACCTTAAAACCTCCGAGAGTGATCGTGTGGAGGTGCCTGCGTCTGTAGCCTGGGCTGTTGGCCGTCATGCTCTAATAATTCAGACTGAGCTCCAATTAAATTCTTGTTTGACGGATTTTCTTTTGACAGTGCCCCTTCCTGTTTTCCACAGACAGATTAAAAATTTTGATTTGATAAGATCCTGCGTCTGCTCCTCCTTAGATGTGAAGACTGTCCCAACAATCTCTACATTCACTATCCTCAAAACCGAATGAACTGGACATCACATGCAGAGAGGTCACCTGTTCACATATTCAATAAAATACCTTTTAACTCAATAGCAAACAGAAAGAATATTAAGTTTCATGAATTTCTCTTTTTCTTAAAAAAAATAATTGTAACATTCTTTAGTTTTGTTATCTACTTGACCAGCAATCTGCAACCACAGACACTTATCGAGCCGTTTGGGTCAATTTCTTACAGTCTAACCCCATAGGAGACAAGTCTTACTTAATCCTGTGTTATTGTTGCAATTATGATAAATGTTAATGAACTACGTTTTTTTGGCATAAATAAAATATTTAGAGAAAAAAAACATATTCTTCCAAATATGAAATAGTTTATAACTTTTGACAGAAGTTCACATGACTTCCTTTAAGAATAAAAGACCCCTTGTTCAACATGGGGTTATTTAAGTGCAATAAACTTAGTAGTAGGTAGTGTAATATCAGTAGTGAAAATAAAATGCACAGTTTCAGATCATAGTTGGTGCATATCAACTAGAAATTCCTATGTTTTATATATTTATTGTATTTTCTACATAACACAACACAATACAAGATAGACAACTACCCCCTACCTCCCCCTATTCTGCTGCCAATAATTATACCAATTATTACAATTATTGTAATTGTAATTATTACAAAATTACATTATGACATATATACACATATATGCAGACAAAAAAAGGAAAAGGAAGAAGGTCAAGATACAGTACTTAAATAACTAACAAAGAAATAAAATACCAGGGGGGGGAACAAAACAAACAAAAAAAAAACAACACTGTAAGAAGGTCTCACTGTCACCTTTGTAGATGGGTGATTAAAAAAACAAAAAAAAAAATGGCTTCCACACCAAGTTAAATTTTTGTTCAGAACATCTTAATGAATACCTAATTTTCTCCAGTTTTAAATGAAATAATACATCTTTAATCCGATGTGAAACTGTGGGTGGAGAAGCGCCCTTCCATTTGAGAAGAATAAGACGACGTGCACGGAGTGTTGAAAAAAACAATAATTTTCTGACCCCCTGGAGGCAGAGGTAACCCTTCGTCAATGATCCCAAACAGAAGTATTAGTGGATTTAGTGGTACATTGATCCCAGACATACAGGAAAATGCATCACATACATCTCTCTAAAAACACTGTATTTTCAAACTGAACCAAAACATATGAATTCAAGTAGCTTCTGATACTTTACATCTGTCACATAGGATTGATTTGTGGGTACATTTTAGCAAGTTTAGATTTATGAAGATGTGCATGGTGAACTATTTTAAACTGTATTAGACAGTGTCTCGCACACATGGAAGATGAATTAATTTTTGTCATGATTTCATCCCATTCTGTGTCTTTTATAATAATTTGGAGGTCTTTTTCCCAAAATGTTTTAATGGTTTGCATAGAGGGAGATGTATATGGGAACAAGTTAAGCATTTTCTTGATGGACTTCTTTTGAGTTGGATTGAATACGAGAATATATGGAAAACCTGAGGTGGAGGTCATAATAAAATGACGCACTTGTAAATATCTAAAAAAGTGTGATGGTGACAGATTATACTTATTAGACAGTTGTTGAAAGGACGCAAATTGGTTTTCAGTAAAAAGATCATTAAAACACTTCAGACCTGATTGGTTCCTCCTGTCCAGGAGACCAGGTGGAAATGTAGCAAGGCTAGAAGTTTAGGAGCAGGGTTCAAGTTGTTCTATCATGGTGGAGATGGGAAGAGAAATGGAGTAGGAGTTATCCTAAAGGAGGAGTTTGTTAGGAGTGTTGTGGAGGTAAAAAGAGTGTCAGATAGAGTGATGAGTCTGAAGATAGAAATGGAGGGTGTCATGTTCAATGTTGTTAGTGGGTATGCCCCACAGGTAGGATGTGAGCTGGAAGAGAAGGAGAAGTTCTGGTTGGATCTTGATGAAGTGATGATGAGCATCCCTGGAAATGAGAGAGTTGTCATTGGTGCAGATTTCAATGGTCATGTTGGTGCAGGATGTTTCAGTACATCAGACATTAGCAGCAGAACCCCCAAAACCCAGCAATAAACATCCCTAACCCCCCAGGTAACTCTAGCTGCAGAGATAAGCAGCACACCTGCCGTGCCTAAATGAAGAACTTCCATAGTAATCCTTTCTAAGCTACCATAAATAAATGCCCATAAATAAACATACATACACGTACGTGCACATAATGTATTTTACCCTGATGCGCATAGATAAATAGAAATAATAATAATAATAATTATAGATGAATAAACCCGTCATGCCTTTTAAACTGTAAGCATGGGAGGAGAAAGAAGATGGATTGGATTTATCTGCGCTTTTCCAGACGCTCAAAGCGCTTACATTGTATATCCATTATTCATTCACACCTCATTCATACTTGGTGATGGTAAGATACTACTGTAGCCACAGCTGCCCTGGGGCAAGCTGACAGAGGCGTGGCTGCCAGTACGCGCCTACGGCCCCTCTGACCATCACCGGAACATTCATACACATCCACACACCAGTGGAGCCACACTGGAGGCAAGTAGGGTTAAGTGTCTTGCCCAGGGACACAACGACACTTGGCTGGCGGGAGCCGGAATCGAACCGCCTATCCTTCGATCATTGGCCGACCCGCTCTACCACCTGAGCCACTGCCGCCCAAAGAAAGAAAACAGAGAAGCGAGAGAGAAAAAGAGAGAGAGAAAAAAAAAACAGTTCATTCAAGTATGCAGATATGTCAGGTGTCCCATACTTATCTACAACCAAGTAGTCAGTTCAGTCTGCAGGAAAGTCCTCAAGAACTTTTTGGCCTCCGTTGCTGAGTCGAATACAACACGGGTGCCGTCCGGTTTGGTGATCCGCAGTCGGGCTGGAAAGAGCACTGAAGGCTTCAGACCCATCTTGTACAGGTCCGACATCACGGTCTTGTAAGTTTTTCTCTGTTCTACCACTTCTGGGCAGTAGTCTTCATATAACCGGAAAGACTTGTCCCGGTACTTCACCTTCTTTCGTTTTCGCATTTCCCGGATGAGCAGCTCCTTGTTTTGATAACGATGGAAGCACAAAATAACAGCCTGCGGCCTCTCTCCGGAAGCTGCTCTCTGAGCTAAGCTCTGATGAGCACGGTCAAGTTCTGGGAGTGTGGGAAACGTGTCTCGACCAAAAGCTTCTTGGAGTAGTTGTGCGAAAAACTTGGAGGGATGGGGGCCTTCAATTCCTTCTGGCAGACCCACCAAGCGCACATTTCGCCCCTCCATGTCCGTTAGCATAGCCTTTAGCTTTTCGTTAGAGGTTTGTAGCTTCTCACATGTTGCTTCCAATTTCGCAACACGCTCATCCATTGTGTCAGCATTTTCCTTGAGTGATGACAATCGCTCACCGTGGCAATCCAGTTCTTTCTGTAAAACATCCAGTTTGCTGTTGACTTTATCAAACTGCTCCGCTAGCAGTGCTGACATGTCCGCTTTGCTAATGGCTGCAGATGTAGCCGTTTCAAAGTCCAAACTTTTTTCTGTGGTTTCAGCGGATTTGGGTGGCATGACGAGTTTGAATGAACATGTAAGAATACAATTACGCTCTAAGAGTATATTCACATTAGGTTTTCAACTAAAAGGGGTAACTTGAATGGGTAAATGTAGCATACGACAGAAAGACGCGTGGCTACGCCATGCTGGTCCAGACCGGAAGTCCCCTAGAAGTCAACTAGAAATTCCTCAATGAGAGCTAATGAATTGATCCTCATTGTATTTTTGAACCATGATGAATAATCTTTGAATTTTTAACATTATTCTGTTTGTGTATGACTTGTGGTTGTTCTTGCTGATCTCCACTTGACCTTATGTGGTACAATGGCGCTTTAAAATCCGTCAAAATATTTTATTGTGGTTTTGGTAAATTACAAGCCAAACAGATAGATTGTTGGAGCATTACGGATACTAGGGCTGGGTGATATTGAGCATTTAGGTATCGATTTGATACCAATCCGATACTGGTCAATATTGATATGTTTTGTAAATGCGGTGGATGCGACATGAGCCTCAAAGTCTCAATTCTTTATAATGGCTGTGAATCTGTGTTTTTTTTTTTTTTGTGAGCTTCCTTTTTTTAAAATACTTGATAGGTATAAAAACAGACTTAGGACAATATTTAAATTAAATGGAAAATAGTTTATAAAGGGCTGGTCCCACTGGCTTTCACGGCCATATCACTGCTAGAGCACGGAAGAAATTTGATCCCTGGGGTACAGACGCTGTTAGCAGTGGACTGGCAATGCAACGGCCGAGATGTGGCAGTGGAATAGACGCACAAACACGCGGTACAAAATTTGGCCACCGTTACACTCGGAAAGAATTTTTGAACTGCACCAAAATTTAGACCGCATGTGACTGTGTGTAGTACGGTGGTACAGCCGTGCAATGGCCGTGGAACAGCAGTGCCACACCACTTTCAGGGCAAGATCGGACCGTGGAGTGAACGCCGGCACACGCGCTTGGGCACAGACATTCTGCGTTCATGTATTCAAGATTCAAGATTCAAGATTCAAGATTCAAGATTCAAGATTCAAGATTCAAAGGGTTTATTGTCATATGTACAGTAAAGAAACTGGTTTCCCTGTACAATGAAATTCTTACTTTGCAGCTCACTCTGAATGCCATAAGATAAAAAATATAAAGTTTTTGGATATTTACAGGATGACTGAAAACAAGGTATATATACGAAATAAACAAACTATGCATATGTAAGTCACTAAGATATTTACAAATCAGTTGTGCAATTTACAGCGGTTATTGTGCAAAGGAGACTGACAGAACTGGATAGTGGGGTACATGTGCAGTTATTAAGGTGCATTAATAATGCTGAATAGTCCAGTAATGATATATATATGATAAATAATCCAGATGTGCAAAGGTGCAGTCTGCTGTTGCAGACTCCTGTCAGCTGTTTAGGAGTCTGATGGCAGAGGGAAAGAAAGAGTTCCTGAGTCTGCTGGTCCTGCATTTCACACTCCTGTACCTCCGGCCCGAGGGAAGGAGAGTGAACAGACCTCGTTGGGGGTGGGTGGGGTCTCCGATGATGGAAGCAGCTCTCCTCAGGACCCTGCGCTTGTAGATGCTCTGCAGTGAGGGCAGAGGAGTCCTGGTGATCTTGGACGCAGCCTTCACCACTCTCTGCAGGCGTTTGCGGTCCGTGACGGTAGAGCTGCCGTACCACACTGTTATGCAGCTGGTTAGGATGGACTCAACAACGCAGCTGTAGAAGTTGCTGAGGATCTTTGATGACATGCCGAACTTCCTCAGTCTCCTCAGGAAGTACAGCCGCTGATGAGCCTTCTTCACCAGCTGCGTGGTGTTTAGTGTCCAGGTGAGGTCCTGGCTGAGGTGGACCCCAAGAGATTTGAAGCTGCTCACCCTCTCCACTTCCAGACCCCGGATAAACAGCGGCTGATGAGGGCTCCTCTCTCTCCTCATGTCCACTATCATTTCCTTGGTCTTGTCTGTATGTATGGCTGTAGCACGGCCGTTTCTCCAGCCAGTCTGCGTTTGTACCACTGCTTACTGCGTCTTATTAGCGGCTGAGCATGGAAAGACGCTCTTACACGTGATTAAGCAGTGCTCTGGCAGTGGAATGGACTCCAGCGTCTGTATCACTGCTATTCCACTAGCATACATAAAGTTAGCTATCTAAGCGCGTGTGGCAGATTTTCCTTTTTTTTTTTACCCAGTGTGTGAATGTGTGTGTGAATGGGTGAATGGGTCTGTGACTGTGAAGCGCTTTGGGCCCTCGAAGGAGGGTAGAAATTTTTCTCATAATGGAGATAAAGAAAATTAACTTAAAATTAAATTTATAAGTAGTTCTTTATTTAAATCATTGTGGCTTAGAAGAAGACAGAAATGCCTCTTAAAAAAAGCATGCAGGAGTGACATAGGTGCTACAACCAGATGCCCAAAATCTTCCTGCTCCGCTCCATTCCGATGCATCCACTTACAGACAAATAGATCCATGAACGTCTTTGTTTTCCCGGTCTGAGGGGAAATCTGGATCAGAACTGTACAGCTGGATAGAAATGATATTGCTCACCATTCTTGTCGCACCACTAATGTTATTTTGGGGATGTGAGGGGCTATAAGCTAGCGGGAGAGCATGCAGACAGATGCATGATGGAAAATGTGGTAGGCTTACTCTGCGCCAATGGTCCGGCCAATAGCTCAGGGTTGAATTTCCATTGAACTCCTGCTGCTCTGCAGAAACTATGTCCAAGAAAAGGACACAAGTTATTAGGTTTTGGCTAAAAACTGAATCGTCAAAATTAAAAGACGACTCAGAATGCATTGAAAAAAGCTCCAAAGATAATTGGAGTGGGACTTTTAAATAAGAAGCTTTTTTTCTTTAACCAGAGAGCCACAACGAAAGGGCCCTGGAGGGTCAGGTAGTACACCCCTGCATTAGTCATTCGGGATACAGATAGGCTTTTTTGAATGTATAATTTTAATAATTGAGGAGTTATTTTGTCTAATGTAGCCACGTGGGGGCCCAAGCCAGGGTCTCATTTTGCCGGTCCCAAGCCCGGATAAATACAGAGGGTTGTGTCAGGAAGGGCATCCGACGTAAAATCTTTGCCAAATCAAATATGCGAATCAGACCTACGAAATTCTAACTGATTCGCTGTGGTGACCCCTGAAGGGAAAAGCCGAAAGGAAAAGAAGAAGAAGAGGAGTTATTTTGTCTGCATCTATTAGCACATTTTAACAAGCTTCTAAACATGTGAATAATGTGAAACCCCTGCTTCATTGTACGTTGACTTTCTTCTTTCTGGTCATTTTTGTCAGAGTTGTTTATGTGGGTTTTGCACAAATAAATAAATCTTTCTATATGTTGAGACTTATTTACAATGAAGTCTGAGCTTGGCTTCTCATGCATTTATGGAGCATATACCATGCAAATTAACATTTTGAGCTTTTAAGTGTATTATATAGTAATTCCTCCCTATAAACATTCCTATAGTATTTTGATCCGTTCACACATTTCTGAGTAATTATCTAAAAAAACGGCTCTCTGAGCACCAGCCCATCCCAAACCCACAAAAATGAGCGAGTGCTACTCAAGCTGATGTCAAAGTGAAAAAACTGCTCAGCATGAACTTCAGGGCAAGCTTTACGATAATTGATGTCAGCATTGACTTTTCCGCAGCATAACTACAATCCACAGACCCATAGGACAAAGGGAGGACAGCAAATTTGCCAAATAAAATATTTCTGACATTGGAAAAATACTGGTTTATTTGAGACACAGTTCATCTTCTCTGATGTAAAGCCATCAACTAGGAATTTAGATAAAAACAGTGTGTACCCCACCCTAACCCTGACTGGCATTGTGTTGCACCTCTGGCTTCACTCTTTATGTTTGATTAGAGGATAAAGGGGTTTTCCAGGCACAGAGAAATATGGTGCATTTTCATTGAATTATTCTTAGCAAAACATTTACAGCTTCTAGTTTTTGGAATTCATGGATACTCAAAAGAATCAGTTTCAGCGATGGTGGTGGAGGACCCAAACGCGGAAGACCAGACTTGTTGGTGGAAACTTGAAGATTTACTAAATAAACTTAAACATGACAAAACCATGGGAGAACAAACCAGTGACGTAGCAGAACAGTAGACCTGACAATGATGAACTAGACATTTCAACAGACTGAGGGTGGTTTACTAAATGAAGACAGCTGCAGATGATTCACCTGAATGTAGTGAGACTGACAGGGGAAAAAAAACAGAACATTATAAAAGCACCACAAAAACCCAAGCACAGAATCCTGACCTTACCCCTCCCCAAAAGAGCAGATTCCACATGCCCAAACACCTGAGAGGAGGAGACCTGGAGGAGCAAAAACAAACAAGTCCAGAAAACAGGGCTCCTACAGCCGAATGGATTTGAGGGATACCAGAATAACTCCTCTGAAACAGGCATGAAGAGGAGCAGTCCCAACGACCCTCCTCTGGAATAGGAGATGGAGTAAGGGGGGTGAGATGTACGCTGATCATTCTCAGGGATGAGAAGGAGCGGTCCCGGCGACCCTCCACAGGAAGAACCCTGCCACTGCAGTAAAAGTTCTCCTTCTGGGTCCAAGGTGTTCAGGTCATTCTGTCAGGAAGTGGTGGTGGATGACTCAAACCCAGGAGACCAGGCAAGATGGCAGAAAAGTAAAACATTTAATAAATAGACTGAAACATGAAAAAAACTGTGGAGAAACAAAAATGGTGACTGAACAGAACAAAAACATAAGAGATGACCTGACAAAGCAGAACTAAAAACCACTTAAATAGACTGATGGTAGTTAACTGAAATGAAGACAGCTGGGGATCATGAAAAACCTGAAACTGATAAGACTGAGGGACAATTCAAACAGAATGTGTCCAAAACCCCTAACACAATTGACAAAAACCAAACCAAAGTCCTCAATCCTCACACATAGTTGTCCAAGTGCAATGATCAATTTTTAGTAATTGGAGAAAAAAAGCAGTGGTGCAGTGCTTAATGATCCTTGATATGATGATTATATATGAGATTAAGTCAAGAAATGAATGAATGAATGAATCAATTAAATTGGTTTATGTCAAGCAATCAGGTAATAATTCATGAAATAACATATCACATAATAAATCACAAGTAGATCGCTGGAAAGGGAGTGGAAGGAAATGAATTTACAGTATGTCACAAAAGTGAGTACACCCCTCACATCTCGGCAAATATTTAGTTATATCTTTTCATAGGACAACACTGCATAAATGACTCTTTGACACAATGAACAGTAGTCAGTCTAAAGTTAGTGCAACAGTGTAAATTTATTGTCCCCTCAAAATAAATAAAAATACAGCCAATAATAGCTGAACCCCTGGCAACAAAAGTGAGTACACCCCTAAGTGAAAATGCGAAATGTCGATATTTTGTGTGGCCACCATCATTTTCCAGCTCGGCTTGAAGTCTCCTGGCCATGGAGATCATCAGACCTCCACATGTTGCCAATCCTCTTCCACCCCTCCATCACAACACAACGGAGATGGTGGACATTTGACACCTTGTGCTCCTCCACCTTCCTCTTCAGGATGCCCCAGAGGTGTTCTATGGGGTTTAGGTCTGGGGACATGCTTGGCCAGTCCATCACCTTTACCCTCAGCCACTTTAACAAGCCGGTGGTCATGTTGGAGGAGTGTTTGGGGTCATTGTCATGCTGGAACAAAGCTTTGCGGCCCAGTTTCCAGAGGGAGGTGATCATGATCTGCTTCAGAATGTCACAGTACATGTTAGAATTCATGTTTCCCTTAATGAACTGTAACTCCCCAATGCCAGCAGCACTCATGCTGTCACAGATCATGACACTTCCATCACCATGTTTGACGGTAGGCAAGACGCACTTGTCGTTGTACTCCTCACCTGGTTGCTGCCTCACATGCTTGACACCATCTGAACCAAATCTGTTGATCTTGGTCTCATCAGACCACAGGATGTGGTTCCAGTAATCCTGGTCCTTAGTTTGTCTGTAGCAGACTGTTCCCAAGCTTTCTTGAGCATCATCTTTAGAAGAGGCTTCCATCTAGGACGACGACCATGCAGAGAAATTTGATGCAGTGTGCGGCGTACGGTCTGAGCACTGACAGGCTGACGTCCCATCCCTTCAATCTCTGCAGCAATGCTGGACGCACTCATCCGTCTGTTTTCCAAAGCCAGTCTTTGAATGTGACGCTGAGAACGTGCACTCAGCTTCTTTGGCCGACCATGGCGAGGCCTGTTCTGAGAAGAACCTGTTCTCTTAAAGCGCTGGATGATCGTGGCCGCTGTGCTACAGCACAGTTTCAGAGTGTTGGCTATTTTCTTACACCCTAGGTCATCTTTATGTAAAGCAAAAATTTGTTTTTTCAGGTCTTCTGATAGCTGACACCATGAGGTGGCGTGTTGAAATTTCAGTGACCAGGTTAAGAGAGTGGAGGAGCCTTTTTACCGAATTTTAACTCACCTGCTAACTGATGACACCTGAGACAGTGTAACACTAATGGTTCACATGACAAAGGGGAAGGAAAATGATAATTTGTGCTCAATTTGTACACTTTCACTTAGGGGTGTACTCACTTTTGTTGCCAGGGGTTTAGCTATTATTGGCTGTATTTTTATTTATTTTGAGGGGACAATAAATCTACACTGCTATACTAACTTTATACTGACTACTGTTCATTGTGTCAAACAGTCATTTATGCAGTGCTGTCCTAAGAAAAGATATAGCTAAATGTTTGCAGAGATTTCAGGGGTGTACTCACTTTTGTGACATACTGTATATTATCCCACCGCGGTTCGAACATACCAATTTCTCTACATGAATTATTAACATCTGGTTCATGACTTAATCTTGAATATTTATACCCTTAATCATAGATTCAGATTATTAAGGATCATTAAGATCAGTGATGTAATTAAATTCCAAACATCCACAGACAAATCATTTATATTAACCAGTACCAATAATCTAAATATACTCAGACGATTAGCATCAGTAAAGAATCATCCACATTAATCAATACCAAAATTCCAATCATATTCAGACCATCAACACCAGAAAAAATCACCCACACCAACCAGCACCAAAAATCCAAAACATATCCAGATAATGATTAATAGTCATCTAAATATATTCCAGACCCACGGCGCTGATCAATGCAAAAGATCCTCCCAACAATGATGATTTGAGCATACCCCAGACTCCCAGTACAATCAATGCAATTTACCTTAACTGATGATAATCATTAATTATCATCAGAAATCAAAATCATCTACATTATTCAATGCAAAAAAAATAAAAAATATGCTCATTAAAAAATACAATTTGTGCAGATTGTTTTCATAAAAGAAGATCAGGCATAAATCACACTTAAGGAGAAAGAAAGTAAATGCAAAAAAAATCAAGAATATTTGCAGAATCAGTGATACATCACAGTTTAGGAAACCAAGTCTATCGACAGGTTTGAGGCCACATAATCCTCCTTAACGTTGTTGTTTTGACTGCAGACTGTGTTTGGCTGGGTCCATTGCCCTTCAGCTGATATCATATTAAGTGAATTGTGCTCAAATTGTCTGCAGGTCAGCTAAAAAAATCGGATCAAAGTTCACCTTCAGAACTTGGGTGGCCATGGTGCAGCGGTAGAGTGGTCGACTCCTGATCGGAGGATTGCGGGTTTGATTCCTGCCTTGTGTCGAAGTGTCCATGGACAAGACACTGAACCCCAAATTGCCTCAGTGTTTGACAGCGGAGCCGCCACCAGTGTGTGAATGGGTCAGTGACTATAAAGTGCTTTGGGCCTTGGAAGGAAGGTGAAAAGTGCCATATAAGTATACGCCATTTCAGAAGTGGCAGATTCTTAAAATCCCATTTCACTTAATTTACTTCAATTAAAGGTTCAGATGTCCGTAATCCCACACTTCTCGAAGTATTTCATGCTCTTGATTTCCAGTGGTTTAGTCATGTCCGGTGGACTGAGTGTTTTGACAAAGATCCTGGAGTTCTGCACCCAAGCACTTTGGATCTGTCGTCTCTTCCGTAACAAACAGTCTTGGATGTTTAGCAAGATCAGCATGATATTTCAACAGGTCAACCCTTCAGGTGTTTTCGTTGTTTCATCAGAGCTATCTTGTGCTTTCGTTTCACAAACCTGATCAGGATCGCTGTTTTTCTGAATTATTTCTCCGAAGAAGTGGATGACAGACCTCAACAGGATTGAAGGAAATCCCTTTTGACGTGAGGAATAATCCAACTTTGTTTTCTATGATCGTGTTAGCATCTCCAACAGCTGCGTTAGCATCCATGCTAATGTTGGTTGCACCAGGCCGGGTCCAGGGTTTCAGTTGAAGTTCCATGAGAATGATGTTGTTCATTCTTACTTGTTGATCCACATCATTCATTCCTCTCTCCAGGAGATCTTGCCGATTATCTTGTTTGTTACATGATTTTTCCTGTCCGAAATCTTCCATGAGTTGTAGCAGCAGTGATAGCTTAGCCTCAAGTTCCAGGAGTGTTGTTGTCTTAGCATCCATAAGAAGCAGTGGAGTTATCTTTTCCTGAATGTCGGCTAACGCAACTTTAAGCTCCATCAAGTCAGCTTCTAGATTTTTCTTTGGTGCCATGTTTAACTCTCCTTGTTGCAGAATTACTGCTGTTATGCAGTAACTTTGAGATTGAAGTCGCTTGTAAACAACTTTGAAAAATGAAGAGTTGAGGAGAGTTGACACGCGTCTGCTCACTCATGAACCGGAACCGGCATGGCAGGCCTTGAGTTTGACACATGTGACTTTCGGGAGGATATTAGAGACACCTGTTATCCCTTTAACCCCTGATGCATGGCCAGTGATGCCTTTCCACAAAATACAGTATTCAACCTTTTGTAACTTTTCAACCATTAACACAATAATTCCAGCAGATTCTGAAGGAGAAAAGCAGCACATTGACAATTGAAAAACTACAGTAATTCAAAGAACATAAACACTGGAGCTCTGGTGTTAAAGGGTTAAACCATGAAGGATGTTCTTAGACTGTGGGAGGAAGCTGGTGTTCCCGCCAGCAATCCCACACATCCATGAGGAAAACATGCAAAATCAGCCCAGAAAGGTCCCTGCTGGGGTTTAAATAGGGTGGGACATCTTTAATTTCCAGTTATAACTACACATTCTCACTCCCAACTTGTCATATATGGACATATAGATCAGACCCCTTCCATGTCACTTTTTGACATTTTGGGTGTCCTCAAGTTGTCATTTTTTTGACTTGCTGGCTGGTTCTGTCTGCCTTCCGAGGGTTGGGGACCTGATAGCGTTGAATATATATTTATCAAATATTTGCTCTGATGGATTTTAACTTCCATTTCTTTAATCTTCCTGTTTTAACTACTTGATGTCATGTACAGCTCGCATATCAACAAACAGGAGCCAACTCTCAGATGAAGGTTATGAGAAGCTGAGATAAAGCAGGAACTTAAATACCCATTATCGACCATCACAAATTTACGTCAGTGATAGATATGTAGACTTCATGTGATTAGGGGATGCCTGATCTATCTACACAGCAAATTTTACTGGTGTTAATACACAGAGTTAAAATGCATGAATGTATTTTATCTCTGAGTATTAACACCAACACCTTGAAAAACAGGTGTGGGGCCTTACACTTGCTGTTGTTGTAATGACTCTGAAAGACTCAGAACAGTTTGACTATGAAGATATTACACTGGGAAATTTACTGTGTATAAAAGGAGGATTTTGATGGAGGGTCTTCAGAGTGGGATGGAGACTGGTTTTAACATTCTCCGTCTGTTCTCCTTGTGCAATAAAATCTGATTTCTGAACTGATCTCTCTCTTGTCTTCCTTTCAGACAATTGTTTCAGGTTGTTTAAACCTAACAGAACTGCTGATTAGCATATGCATTTTTTTCTTGTCTGTGGCCTGGTACCAAGCAGCCCTTGCACTGGTACCAGTTTGCAGCCCAGTTTTTCAGTAATCCTGACTTAATTGGAACAGAAAGTGTCAAAAACAAAGGAGTTAAGGACACCTCGAAAAATCAAAAAGTGACAAAGAGGGTCCGAATCATACGTCTGTATATGGCGAGTTGGGAGAATCCATTGGTTATAACTTGTTATAACTCAAAACGTTATCTCTGCAGATCATAAATACAGCTCATCAAATTCTCTTGTTTACCTAAAACAAATCCATAATGATCATTTTATAATCCAACATTTAAAGCAATATTTAATGTAAAAATATGGCTACCACTAGAGCTGTTAGGCGATTAAAATTTTTAATCACGATTAATCGCATTGTCCTGAGTTAACTCGCTATTAATCACAAATTAATATGTGGCCTTTTTTTAAGGAAAAAAATGTGGAATTTAACAGTTTAACAATTTAACAGTTCTACATTAATTATGAAAAAAAGAATTACAAAATTAATAGTTTTCATCAGAAATACTTTAATTTGTAACATTGTATTGAGATAAACTTCCTTAACAATAAAAGGCTGTAACATAAAATGCCTAACAAAAGCCCAAGTGCAAGTGAAGGGCATTTTAAATTCAAAACTTCAGTCAACGTTCAGTAAAATAAAATAAAAAACATCAAAAATAAAATTTCCATAACACTTTCATGTTCATTTTTTGTCAGGACCAAATCTTTTCCTCCTCTGCTGAACTACAGTAATAAATGAAATAGAGATTTATCATTTCCAATGAACTTTTGTTTTTTAAAACATTAAAGACTGAGAAAAGCGGGATACACTGTGGATAGTTTGACAGTCTGTTACTGCCGCGTTCTCTGGCTGCAGCTCGATGCAGCGAAGATGCAGATGTTTTCAGAGCCAAATTCAGTTAAGAACAGGTTGCTGGTTTGAGAAGGCATCTTTGTTGTTCATCTGTGCCTCCCCTATTCTGACAAGGCTTCTTTGAGGCTCTGCAGGGCAGATCAGAGGCCCCCTTCTCATTAGATTATAGCAGCCCAGATATTCCTCCAAATGCCGACAAGCTGCCGTCAACCCTTATTGGTGCCCAGTGTTCTACTGCTCTATTAAAGTCACTACAAGTGGAAAGTTTTCCAAAAGCATTTTAAACCTTTCAGTATTTGAAGTTACTAGATGTGAAATTTTCACAAAATGAAAATCCTTTCCAAGCTCTGAAATCTAAAAAACAGGTTATGACAAGAAGACGATGACCAAACTAGAGTCAAACTAAAGATAGATGTTAATGAAGATGTAGAATAAACTGCTGTCTCAAACTCCTGTTTCTTAAACTTCTATTTTCTTATTTTGTTTTAGGGAAAATATGTAATTAATTTTGCTAAATGTAAGTATTTTTCACACAAGTATGTTTAAAATATGCAGTGACTTTATGGAAGGGAAATGAAAGGCTGATGTTAAAGTCTCACTCCCCCCAATCTCTTTTCAAAGTTCCCATAGTCTTTTACAAAAAAATGTTTTCAAGTAAATAGTTTCTGCAGGGCAGCAGGAGTTCATTAGAAATTCACCTCTGAGTATCTGTTTATATGCTCTCCCGCTAGCTTACAGCCCCTCACACCCCTTACTCAACTTTAACAGTGCAACAAAAATGGTTAATATCAGAGCTATCAAAACGTACAGTTTTGACCCAGATCCCCCCTCAGACCTCGATCTATTTGTCTGCAAGTGGATCTGTATCAGAATGGAGCAGAGCAGGAAGGTTGTAGCTTGTACGCTTCTGCTCCTGATTTACCACACTTGGAATGTGGGTTTTTACAGTTTTCTTTATGCTTGTGTGGCACAGTGATTGGTGTTGGGTGTAACCCAAAAAAAAGAACAAAAAACAACGTGACCCCGGAATGCAGGGTCCGTGGAACCCAAAGGGCAGTCCTGACAAAGGAGAAGTAGATTTTTTCCCAACCTGCCAAGACGTGGTTCCAGTTCAATAAATAGTTTTATTACAAAATAAAACAAATTTTAACAATAAGAGCCCTATTTGGGGAAGGCTTACCGGCAGAACGCTGGCCGTACGAGGGGAGGATAAAACAAAAAAAACTGGATTACACCCCACACACACACGCGTGAAAGGGATTGGACCCACACAACAAGAATCTACCATTGTCGCACACGCTCTGCCAAGCAGTTCCTAAAAAAAAAAAAAAAAAAGATAGATAAAACCATTAAGTAGGGTAACCACGCACACCTACACACTCACACCTAAACAAAATCTAGTAAAACGGGTAAAATGAAAAGGGAAAGCAACCGTCCATAAAATCTCTGGGTTTGTCGGAGGCCTGAGGCTGGGGGGCTCGGCGGTCGGGGGGAACCTGAAGCATTGTCCTGGCAGAGCTTTGGTTTTTCTGTACAGCAGGAACAGAAGCCAACGAAAGACAAAGAAACACCAACTAAGCAAGGCAAGGCCAGGCAAGGCAAGATTATTATCACATTTCATGTACAGAGACAATTCAAAGTGCTTTACATGAAACATTAAAAGAAACAAAAGATTTGAATTTAAAACAAGCATAGATAAACAGTGAAGATGTAAACTTTGAATACATATTAATCCAATGCAGCTGAGAACAGGTGAGTCTTTAACCTGGATTTAAATACACTTAGTGTATTAGCAGATCTAATGTTTTCTGGAAGTCTGTTCCAGATCTGTGGTGCATAGAAGCTGAATGCAGCTTCTCCATGTTTAGTTCTGACTC
>NW_023416882.1:237311-240344 GCF_002922805.2 Oryzias melastigma | reverse complement strand
GACAACATTGAACATGACACCCTCCATTTCTATCTTCAGACTCATCACTCTATCTGACACTCTTTTTACCTCCACAACACTCCTAACCCCTCGCTTACACCGCTCGCGTCAAGGCTTCATTGTGTCGCGGGAGTGGACTAGCTACAGCCGATGGCTTACACTGGCTGCTGCTCCAGCCACAGCCTGTGAAAGCTCAACCCAGACAGAGTAGTGCTGGATCTCTATGATCAGCTTCTCGTTGTCCATGGTTATGACTGACAACGCTGTGTTGCAACACACTTTGAGTAACCTGAAAATTACGTAATGTTTACGACACGCTTAAAACCGGCGAGTTCAGCGGAAAGTTCGTTTTATTTTGAAAATATACCGGATGCACTTTAAATTCGCTCGCGTGGTTTCCGGTTTAAGTTGTGAATCGCCCCAACTTCACAGAAAGTGATGACGATCAGCTGCGGCGTCCGTCAAAATTTGAATCAAACGAAAAGGATTCGCAGCGGTCAGTCTGCAGACGCAGGACGTGAACGCCTGCAGTGGAAGTTTCTCTCGCACTTTTAATGTTAGGAAAAGACTACGGCGCACGCAACTGAGCCGTGAAGCTGGCAGTGTAAGCGACGGGTTACAAACTCCTCCTTTAGGATAACTCCTACTCCATTTCTCTTCCCATCTCCACCATGATAGAACAACTTGAACCCTGCTCCTAAACTTCTAGCCTTGCTACCTTTCCACCTGGTCTCCTGGACACACAGTATGTCTACCTTTCTCCTCTGCATCATGTCCACTAACTCTCTACCCTTTCCTGTCATAGTTCCAACATTCAAAGTCCCAACTCTCAGTCCAACACTAGTGACTTTCCTCTTCTCCCTCTCAATACGAACGCACCTTCCTCCTCTCCTTCTTCCACCAACAGTAGTCCAATTTCCACCGGCACCCTGTCGGTGAACAGCACCGATGGCGGTCGTTGTTAACCCGGGCCTCGACCGATCCGGTATGGATTTCGTGGGTCTGATTTGCATATTTGATTTGGCAAGATTTTACGTCGGATGCCCTTCCTGACACAACCCTCTGTATTTATCCGGGCTTGGGACCGGCACAATGAGACCCTGGCTTGGGCCCCCTCGTGGCTACATTTAATTTTATTAAACTGAAATTTAATAAAATTATCATCGTGACACCACCTACGTAATGAAGGAAAATATTACTCATTAATGATCAACCTCTACTTCTAATCAATAAAGTAATAATCAGTTTATCAGTCTCTCAACTTTAGGTCGTTCGTACCCTTTGAATTGACTTTACCACAAAAAAGAAATAATGATCTCTGAACAACAACATCCTTTGAATATTTATTGAATAACATGAGGTTAAACAAGCATAAATACTGCACGTAAAAGCATGGAAAGCCATCAACATATGTGGAACACAGAATATAACTTTAACTAATAACTAGAAGCAGATAAATGAGAATAAAAGACATAAAATATTGAGGTGAGGAGTGCTAAGTGTGTGGATGCATTAAGTGTGTGTTGTGCATAAAAATAGGTGTCGTTACTGAGCTGAGAATAAGCTATTCTTAAAAGGAGGAATTCAAAACGGGGCAAAGATGTTACTTTTGCAAAAATAGTTAATCTTTATTCTAACCACCAGCAGTTTGACTTCTCGCCAAGCGGTCTGGAGATCTGGGTCTGTTTGATCTGTCCAGGAAGGTTGGTTGATCCCGTTACTGGCTGGATGCTTCAGGAAAGCCGTGGAGGCGAGATCTGCAGCCAGGTGTAGAAGTGAAGGAGGTTTCTCACTAGAAACCTGTGGGTTCTGCTGGTTCTGCTCTGTTCAGTCACTTAGCTTCTGGGGTGGTTGAACGATTTTTTCTATTCTGTTTTGTGACCAAAACGCATAAGTTGGAAAGCTGGCCGGACAATGAAACTTATCAAATAGTCTAGCATTAAAAATCAGTTTCAAAATAAAAGCATCAAAAATTGTAAAAATGTTGGAATCAGTCTATGAAATAAACTGGACACCAAAATGTTGAAAAGGAAGAAAGCTCTCTAAAAAAAACCTGATCTTAAGACTGGAAGAACTTAGAGGTAAAGAGGGCTTGGTTTCTTCTTGGAAATCGTGTTTAATTCCTCGTCCTTTTGTGTGATGTCACTCTACCTTCTTTCTGTTTCTGCTCTGGCCGTCCTCTAGCTTGCACGCCAGGGTTTTGATCATGATAGGCAGGGCAAGAATCACCCAATCAGTGGGGATTTGTAACGTTTTACGATTGGAGGATATTTGCATGTCCCAATGAGCTCTGGATATGCAAATATCAGGGGCGTAACTTTATTCTGGTCTCTAGATGTGTTTATTCTTCCGGCACTCACCAAGAGCGGACGCTTTTCTCTGAGCTCCCTTATCTATCTGTCAACCAAGGCTCTTTGTCTCGTCTCCCCAGTCTTTCTGTGACTACTCTCAGTTTTTCCTCACTTTCTCAAGATAACGGAGTCCTCTCCCAGCAGGGGTGTGTTTCTGTGGACTTTGGGAAGCGTTTTATGTGCCACATACAGGATTCACACACACATATAGGGTTTTATAAACTTTGTTTGATAGAAACCCCTTTTTATTGTTAATTCAGCATTAAGAATAAACACATCCAGAGACCAGAATAAAGTTACGCTCCTGATATTTGCATAGCCAGAGCTTATTGGGACATGCAAATTACCTCCAATGGTAAAACACCTCAAATCCCCACAGATTGGGCGATTCTGGCCCTGCCTCTAAAATTCAAAAACCCTGGCGCCCACGCCAGAGGAGGCAGGCTGCACACACCTTCTCAGGGCTCCTCTCAGGCTGCTTCTCAGGCTCAAACAACACGCCTCGCTAAGCCAACAGGGCTGATAAGAACCGGAACAGAACAGAATCATCTAAGTTCTTCCAGTCTTAAGATCACGTTTTTTTTCGCGCGTTTTCTTCCTTTTCAACCTTTTTGTCTCCAGTTTATTTCATAGACTGATTCCAACATTTTTACAATTTTTGATGCTTTTATTTTGAAACTGA
>NW_023416882.1:216768-232781 GCF_002922805.2 Oryzias melastigma | reverse complement strand
TTGACTTGGGACTTGACTCGGACTTGAGGACAAAGACTTGGGACTTGACTCGGACTTGCAAAACAATGACTTGGTCCCACCTCTGCCTCACAGTAAAGGTCAAACCCAACACAAACACAACTGGTGTGTAGTATTAAAAAACCTCCACAAAGCCAGCTCATTCTAACCTCAAGTTTTTCTATATTGTTTCTGCTTTGTTTATTATTATGGTCCACAGCAGCAGTCTACTGACTGCAAGGACCTTATTATTTTTGCAAGAAAGTCAAAAAGTGTAAAAAGCCCCAAAAAGGCAAAAAGTAGCACCTTCGCTATGAGCTACAAAAAGAAATACCTCCTAGGGGGTTTTATCAACTGTTATGTAACTTATTTGGGCAATTATGCGAACCCACTGAGGGAAAAATTTTGCAATTAGAAGCAGTAGAATATGAATGGCGTGCGCGTGGCAAGCACGCCAATATTGCCACTTGGTTAGCTTGCACGTTTTACCCAAATTGTGTAAAAATGGTATTGGAGCGTTCAGGCGCTCAACCTGAACAAAACAATATAACATACGAAACTGCAATGTTTAAAATACGGCCCTGGTAAGCAAAAAACCGTTGCAAAAAAAGTGCTGACTCAGAATTGCCATTTTTTTGTTGCAATTCGCAAACGAAACTGACATACCTTTGCTGGATATATCCATGGCTAAATTTTACATTATTATGGGATGGCTCCACAACCTACGATTTGGCGGCCATTTTGTTTCGAAATCTGACATTTTGTGAATTTTACAAAGAGAAAACGTGCCTTTTGTTTGTCCAATTGTTACGAAATTTGACCCACATGCTGCTGGTGTCAGTCTTCAACGACCCTTAAAGTTTCTTTGACCTTTGACCTTGGGAAGTGACCGCCATCTTGATTTGTCAAAAAAAAAAAAAAACCTTTAGCACCAGTTTCAAACAAATATAACTTTTAGGGATATTTATCAATCGTTTCCAAACGCGTTTGGCATCATTGGGAAGCCATTGGAATAAAATATATGGTATTACAAGTTATAGATTTTGAATGGCGGGCGCGTAGCGAGCTCGCAAATGTGGCGTAGTGTTAATACACACTCATATTTCATTAAATACAGATCTGAATCTTGAATGGAAGCTTTTTTTTCTAAAAATTCAAATATTATCTATTTAAATTTGTTACTATTCAAATTTATATATAAAATGTACTTTTTATATTTAAATTATAATGCAAGGCAAGGCAAGTTTATTTGTATAGCACATTTAATGTACAGAGACAATTCAAAGTGCTTTACATGAAACATTTAAAGAAACAATCAAAATAAAGAGTAATTATGTGATCAATAAAATAAAATTAAAAGAAAGTAAAAAGATTTCAATTTAAAACAAGCATAGATAGACAGTGCAGACGTAAACTTTTGAATACATATTAATCAAATGTACCTGAGAACAGGTGAGTCTTTAACCTGGATTTAAATACACTGAGTGTTTCAGCAGATCTAAGGTTTTCTGGAAGTCTGTTCCAGATCTGTGGTGCATAGAAGCTGAATGCAGCTTCTCCATGTTTAGTTCTGACTCTAGGAACTGATAAAAGACCAGATCCTGATGACCGGAGAGGTCTGGCTGGTACATACTGGGTCAGGAGGTCAGTCATGTATTTTGGTGCTAAACCATTCAAAGCTTTATAAACCAGTAACAGAACTTTATGTAAGTTGAACAAAAGTGATTGAAGAAAGTATGATATTTTATTTAAAAAAACAACCTTGAATCAAAAGTTCATGCAATCTAAATGTTCTTTTTGACACAAACAACTCTGTTAATTTAGAAAAAAATGACAAGATTTGAAGAAATAAGTACTGAAGGCATGCTGTGAGCAGCTTCCAGAAATCCTCTGCATTCCAGAAAAGCCTGCAGTAGGACAGGTGATCCTCTAGGTCAGGGGTGTCAAACTCAAGTCCTCGAGGGCCGACGTCCTACTGGTTTTCCAGAAATCCTGCCTCATCTGCTGCTGATTACCTGGATCAGGTGTGTTTGGCCAATAAGGAGCTTCAAAGACAGGTTGGTTGGAAAACATGTAGGACACCGGCCCTCCAGGCCTAGAGTTCGACACCTGTGCTCTAGGTGATCCTCTGGGTGATCATCTGGGTGATCATCTGGGTGATCCTGTGTGATCATCTGGGTGATCCTCTGTGTGATCCACTGGGTGATCCGCTGTATAATCCTCTAGGCCAGTGTTTCCCAACCCTGGTCCTCAGGGCACACTGTCCGGCATTTTTTTTAATCTAACCCTGCTCAAACACACCTGCCTTTGATGACCTTTCATTGTCAAGCTTCTGCTGAGCCTGATGATGAGCTGAATCAGGTGTGCATAAGCAGGGTAACATGGAAAACATGCAGGACAGTGTGCCCCGAGGACCAGGGTTGGGAAACACTGCTCTGAGGTGTAGCTCGTGCTGTTGGACTCCACCACACCACACATTTGTTAAACTGCTTCCCTGCCGCTGAGCTGGTTCAGCGGTCGGTCAGGGGAACTCAGGTGTACCAGCACATGGAGACACTGGCAATCTGCCACACAACCATGGGTGGTTCTGTTTTTTCATGAGCAGAAGCACTCACTCGGATCCACACTTTAGCTTAGATCAACACAACAAAACAACAAAACATTGATTTGAATAGATTGAGATTCTTCAAAATAAAAGTGATGATTGAGAAGCGACTAAAGCAGATGCAAACATTTCCCTGAGATGGTAGATAACAGAGAATTTATGTAAGCTTCACAGGGAAGGATAACGCTTCACTGCGATGCAGGCCATTGCATAACCATGCAGAAGGGCTATAGATGAGGCGGTTTTGTGTGTACGTGCAGGTTGTCATTTACTTACTAAGTTCAGCTGCAGAAGGACTGGGCATATCTGCATTCATGTACTTTGAGTATAGCTCATACATTCCCCCACGCTTGATAAAATCTCACTTCTACGTGTGCCTGTGTGTGGCCAAAGTTAATCTGAAAATCAGACTTGGAGTCTGATTGAGTCATCTTGAGAGTGAAAAGATATTTTCGAGTTCAAGTTATTACTTTTTCTTCTTATTGTTTAAGCGTTGCTGACATTTGGCTCACATCTTTCAGGTTGGAGGAGGCTTAAACAATCATAAAATGAACTGTTGGTGTTTTTAAGGCATTTGGCATCCGCTTATGTGTGGGACAAACTTATATCTGCAAGATGGAATCCCTACATCTCTGCAACATTGCTTCGTTGTTCCACTACAGTTCAACTTTTGCAGTCATCTGCTTTGCAACAGTCTTTTGGATCAATATTCCATCAGATGACTTGAAACGCTGAACTGTATTGAAATAAAGAAAGAAATAAACCCAATATATTTAATAAATGGCTTTTATATGGGGTTGTGTGCGGCTGACACATGGCTTGACAGTGTGCAGCAATGGGCACCCACTCAGATTACAGAGAAATGTTGTGCAGTCTGCGATTGCTCCTTCAGCCTTCTTGACACATTGGGAAATAATTTACTGCTTTCTTTTCCTCTATATTTGATGGGGATTTCCATCTTCTGAAAGCATATTAAATTGAATATTAGTGACAGGTTAACTATGACTGCTATGTGAATTTATTTGGCCCGGTTGACACAAAGGTTTAAAAGAGTCTGACTACATCTGACTCTTTGGGCCTTTTGTGATAGTTGGTTTTACCCAGGTGGAGCAACATGCCTACACAGTGTTGCGTGTGAACTTCTGGCCCAGCGCCAGGCAAAAGACTGAGTTGATGAACAAGTTACATAAGAGCTTAAGTTTGTTTTATTTTGAAAGGCAGTGTGTTAGATTTATGTATAAATGTACTCAGATTATTTGTTTTCTTTGTTGAAGAATATTTAGTTCTCTATTTCACCACTACGGGGTGCTAGTCCATAAGCCTATATGTATGTGACGTCATCACGTAAAGCACACCCGGATGTATTTTTCTTTTTCCCTCCAGTTTTTCATTCATTCGTGTTGAATAAATATGCCAGAGCGGCTAACGAAGATTACTGCCTCCGTCATCTTTTTCCTCTGAGTATAACGCTGGAGAAACTGCAAAACTCAACACAGTGTGTGGTGGAACCTGCTGAAAATGGGAATATGCATGTGAGAGTCACGTAAGGTGTTTATCTAAAGGGAACATTTTGTTTCCTTCTCAGATGAATCACCATCAGTGAGGCTAAATTAAATTCACACTCTCATTCAAATCACAGAAAAATAGTGTTACTTAAGCTGTGATAACTAATGAAGTTTTTTTTTTACTGAAAACCAGAGGTGGGACCAAGTCATTGCTTTGCAAGTCCGAGTCAAGTCCCAAGTCTTCGTCCTCAAGTCCGAGTCAAGTCCCAAGTCAAAAGCACTCAAGTCCCAAGTCGAGTCACAAGTCAAGACCAACAAGTCTCAAGTCGAGTCACAAGTCCTACTATTAATGTTTCAAGTCATTTCAAGTCATTTCAAAAACAATGTAATATTAATTACACAGATCATGTGTGCTTTTAAGAACTGTATTTTGCAAGCATTTTAGCTAAATTCCCACTGAGTTGATGCATCTCCACTTCAAAAATCCAAAATAATTTATCTATAACAAAAACGCAGTTAACCACATTTGAAATGTGGTAAGATGGAGACAGCAGGGAACCAGGGTAGTCTGGATATTTAAGGGGTCATACCATGATTTTCTTAAGCCTTTCAGAGTGAACTATATCCATATATGATCATAGATCACATTTGGAACACTAAAAAAACATTTATGAAATACTACCAGTTATTTTCTTTAGTTTTTGTCCTACCCGGAAGTAAAACAACTCGATTCCTGAGGCTCCGCCTGCTGCTGCGTGTGACTGCCGACCATTTCTTGATTTCATTCTAGAGCCAGCAGTGTGTATTCGTTTTTCCCTCAAAAATAAATATTAATTATTTTCAAAGATGGATGCACATACCATATATCTGCCCTCACTAGGCCTGGCCATCACTACACTGCTTCACAACAAAAATACACTCAAGACTGTGCCCAATGGGGGGGTCTTAAAGGAGTCCCGCATCTAAAGTAACAAACTGTTTGAGCTGGAACTTATTGAAGACAGAACAGGAAGATATACGATATTCTCCGTCTAAAATGAAAGTTTTATGCTGATCATCATTAGCTCAGAGGAGAACTTGGGTGTGGGGGCGGAGCGTTCAGAGCAGACTCTGCCTAAAAGGGGCGGTCTCACTCTGTGACATCAGATCATGAGGCTTGTTTTCGTGGGTATGGGAGGGGCTGCTGCTAAGACCGCAGTTTGTAGAGGATAACTCAGAAATGCATGCATGAATCAAAATACCGCTTTGGAGTAAAAGAATGTAAAATCTGATTGGTTTAGTTCAGGGGTCTGCAACCTACGGTTCCAGAGCCACATGTGGCTCTTCTGTCCCTCCATGGTGGCTCTCTGGCTGAAGAAAATAGAATATTAATTCTCAAAAATTTGGGGATAAGCTATTATTTTAGCAACATGCTAACATTTATGGCTAATTTGTTATCTACTGGAGTTTTTAGGCTAAGTTAGAGTTTAGCTTTTATTTTAGCAACATGCTAATCTTTTTGACTAATTTAGTTATAGAGTAATTTCAGGCCATTTAGGAGTTCAGCTAGTAATTAAGCAACAAGCTAGCTTTTTTTCCCCCTAATTTGGCCTCTAATTAATTTTTTTAACATTTTTGGCTAATCTATTATCTCCCTGAGTTTTGAGGCTAATTTAGAGTTTAGCTTTTATTTTAGCAACATGCTAAAATTTTTGGCCGATTTAATTTACTGAGGTATTTTTATGCTAGTTTGGAGTTCAGCTAGTAATTAGGCAGCAAGCTAGCTTTTTTGCTAATTTGGCCTCTACCAAAAGTAAAGGTAAAAATGTTTACAAAAATCAAATTTTGAGAAATGCTAGTATTTTTTATATTTTTTAATTTTTTTCACGCCAAAAAAATAGATAGAATTCCTATATATTAAAAAAAAGAAGGTCATGAATGCAAAACCAAATTTCTTAAAGGCTAAAGTAAGAGGTGGATCTTTCTAGGTTTGATCAGTGGTAAAAGAGCCCAAATGGTTCTCTTACTGTTAAAGGTTGCCAACCCCTGATTTAGTTTGACTAAAAAAACAAAACAGAACAAAATATATGAATAGTTCATCTAGGTTTATGTTTAAAATTTTTGTTGTGAAATAGATCTGTCAATTTTTTTCTGTCAAAAGTTCTGTCAACTTACTGTCAAAATATCTCACACTAAGTTAACAGAAGTCAAGTTAAATTCTGTGTTCAGGACAGAAAAGTAGAATTCAAAACAAAAATGCTAAATGTAAAACTAAATGGTGTGTGTATATATATATATATATATATATATAGGTACATATATTTATAAAGTGACTTTAAATTAAATTTTATGTATAAATATATTGCACAGTTATGCACAAAATATTACTTTGTTCACGCTGTACTTGAACAGGAAATACTCTGAATACAGAGATTATGAGTATATTCATGATTAAATTCATTAGAATGAAATAAATTGTATTCATGGTGGACAAATCTTTTTTATCAGAAGTACACATCTCATGATAGCAGGTGAAACACTAAAATAAAGACATGCAAACTAAAAACTCTCAAAGCAGAAAAAGTAAATATTTTGTCAATGAAAAAGGAAGGAACAGCAAATATTCAAGAGGGAATGTGACCCCCAGAGAAAGATGATGTTTTTTTACTAAAACACACCATAAAACTTAAAGCAGCAAAAGTGGTCAACTCAAAAAAGGAATAGAAAACACCCCATGCAGCATCTCCGTGAATTCTATAATATGTTTGCTGGATTTCTATCAGAAAACGACCGAGCCCGGATCCCCAGCAGCACTGCTGTCCCGCTATGATCACTCGCGTCCCGCCCAGATCCAGATAAAGATCTGAGCGGTGGAAATGTCAGAATCACCTGTTGACACTCTGTGATTATACCGAGCTGCACGGTGTCACAGTGCTAACATAGTTTAAAGTCCCATTCATTTAACAGCAGCTAGCGGTTAGCCGCTAAGCTAGCGCCAGCTTTCACTCAGAACTTACTTGATTTTGCTGCTCCTACAGTCAGATGAAGTTGGTTGATGTTGAATCTCTGTGAGTAATCCTTATATCCACATGCTCTTCGAACTGCAAACCGTTTGTTGTTGACGATCTATAAACTTTTATCCCAGAACTAAAAACACCGGCAGGAACTCGCGCTTTTAAACGGGAGGCGGGACTATGTTTTTCTGCAATTTGATTGGTTGGACTGTCACATCAATCAAACGTGGCCCTAATTTGATTGGATGTTGGGCCAACACACACGGAACAGAGAGACCGTGGCACGCGGCTTCCTCTCGATTGATATACTTTATAATACTTTATAATCCATGGATTTGGGGGAAAAATAGCAAGTCTTTCCGAGTCAGAGGGCTGAAGTCCGAGTCAAGTCACAAGTTATGTATATCAAAGTCCGAGTCAAGTCACGAGTCAGAGGTAGGAAAGTCCAAGTCGAGTCTAAAGTCGTCAAATTCATGACTCGAGTCTGACTCGAGTCCAAGTCATGTGACTCGAGTCCCCACCTCTGCTGAAAACCATAAAAGTTGTTATTGTACATTGATGAAAAGATCAGATAAATGAGACAAGTCAGTACATTGATAGTTGAAAATAAATAAAAGGAAGTTCAAGCTAATAAAATCACACTGAACTACAAGTTCCAGGATTCCCTGACAGTGGGCAAAAACCCGGACAGTGCTTTCTCCATAACTTGTTACATATTCTACCCACTCATTAATTTTTTATTTATTGTGTTTTTATATTGTATGTGGTTTGTAAAACTACTTTTACCTCTCTGTTGTGACTCTTTTACAGCTTAGTTGTGGTTCTTTAACCCCTCTGTTGGGCTCTTTGACCCCTCTGTTGTTGCTCTTTTACTCCTCCGTATTGGCTCATTTATCTTTCCGTTGTGGCTCTTTCACCCCTCCGTATTGGCTCTATTGCCCCTCTGTAGTGGCTCTTTTACCCCTCTGTTGAGGGTCTTTTACTCTTCTATTGCAGCTCTTTAACCTCCTTGTTGTGGCTCTTTTACCCCTCTGTTGTAGCTCTTTTACCCCTCTGTTGTGGCTCTTTTATCCTTCTGTTGAGGGTCTTTCACCTTCAATTGTGGCTCTTTTACCCTCCATTGAAGCTCTTTTACTCCTCCGTTGTCGCTCTTTTACAGCTCTGTTGTGGCTCTTTTACCCCTCTGTTGTTACTCTATTACTCTTCTATTGCAGCTCTTTAACCCTTTAAGGGCGAACGTGTCGCCTGTGACACATTTGGACACACTCTCTTTGAATTACCGTAACTCCTGAACCGTTTGCTCTATTTTAAAAATGTCAACAGTTTCTGAAAGCTGAGACATTGCACTTTCTTGGAAATATTGGTTCATTACGGTTATTCTACCCAGAAGCCCGCGGGGGGCTCCGTTGTTTACCGGTGAGACAGGCGGAGCGGTCGAAAATAGTTTTATAACGGCGACAAAAATAAGAAAAATGTCTGAAAGACGACCATGGTGGCAAATATAACCTTCATGGAGGTTCAGAGAAGATTTTGGGACTGAAGGAGCAACAAGGAGTCATTTTTGGCGAGAAAAGGTAACGTTTGTGGTGCTGCATTTCCGTGTTTTTTCCTGAAGGAATCAAACAGTTGCTAGCTAGTTTTTACTCTGAAACACAAACTGTGTGAGAGAAATGTAATTCAAATGTCAGTTAGATGATTTTTTTACTCAAATATTATAAGTAATCTTATAAAATAGGCATATATTTATGTTTATTCAGGAAATAACTATCATAATAAATGAAAACAATGTTTCTTCAAGTTTCCTGTGGGCTGCAGCTGATGATGCTGGAGGACCAAAGATGAGAAAACGTGAGGATGCTGGAGGTTCTGGTGATTTGGTCAGAGTTTAAAGCTGCTCATTACATCAACAACAGTGGAAGAGATGCAGAACCATCTGATGGAGATCCTCATCCACTGAGATTCAACCCCAGATGGATCCCAGGTGTCCAACCATCTCTAAATACAGAAAACCATCACCAGGTCAAATCTTTTCCCACTGATGCTGCAAACTCTGCACCAAGAGCACTTCCTGGAAGTTTGGGACTTTGGACTGTCACTGGCAGCATCACCAAGACCTTTGAGGAGCCAAAGAGGACAGATCTCCCCTGTGTGACCTGAAACGCCTGTAGATATTTGGCATTTTATGCACTGTATTTTTGCACAATTAGAGGGAAATATACAGAAATATTGTTGTAAATTGTTTAACATTGGATAAATTTAATCTTTTAACAAACAAAATCTGTTCTTCATGTACATTTGCACTGTTTTTCTCACTAAAAAAAAAAAAAAAAAAATTTCGATTTTGTGTTTTTTTACTTTTTAAATTGGTCTAACACTATTTTAGAATAAAAAAAATGTAAAATGATTATTTATATTGAAAATTCAATGTCTTCTGGAAAAAGGGGCAAAAGCACACATTTGTAGGACATTCTCTGACCCTTTCAGAGTCAAAATTAGCAGAAAACTCCAGGCGGACATTTTGAGGCTTGGGCCTTAAAGGGTTAACCCCCTTGTTGTGGCTCTTTAACCCCTCCGTTGTGGCTCTTTTACCCTTCTGTTGAGGGTCTTTTACCTTCAATTGTGGCTCTTTTACCCTCCGTTGTGGCTCTTTTACCCCTCTGTTATGGCTGTTTAACCCCTCCGTTGTGGCTCTTTTACCTCTCCGTTGTTACTCTTTTACCTCTCCATTGTGGCTCTTTTACCCCTCCGTTGTGGCTCTTTTACCTTTAAATTGTGGCTCTTTTACCTCTAAATTGTGGCTCTTTTACCTCTCTGTTGTGGCTCTTTTAACTCTCCATTGTGGCTCATTTACCCCTCCATTGTGGCTCTTTTACCCTCTGTTGTGACTCTTTCACCCCTCTGTTGTTGCTCTTTTACCCTTTCGTTCTGGCTGTTTTACCCCTCCGTTGTGGCTCTTTTACCTCTCCGTTGTTACTCTTTTACAGCTCTATTGTGGCTCTATTACCTCTAAATTGTGGCTCTTTTACCTCTCTGTTGTGGCTCTTTTACCTCTCCATTGTGGCTCTTTTACCCCTCCGTTGTGGCTCTTTTACCTTTAAATTGTGGCTCTTTTACCTCTAAATTGTGGCTCTTTTACCTCTCTGTTGTGGCTCTTTTAACTCTCCATTGTGGCTCATTTACCCCTCCATTGTGGCTCTTTTATCCCTCGTTTGTGGCTTTTTTTTACCCCTCTGTTGTGGCTTTTTCAAAAGAAAAAAAACTGACTTTCAAGTGTGCTTGAAAAATATGGCAGTGGTCACTTAATTAGCTTTAATTTCATTTCTTTCAGAGATGCACCAACATTAGTGAAGTTAACAGTTGTTATTGATCACTGCTGACATTACACTTTCTACTACTCTTACTACACTGAGAGGATCATATGTGACAGGATGTCTTTTATTTTGAAAGGAACTTCTGTCAAATGTTTTTTTTAAGTTATTTTCTTTTAATGCTTGTGTTTTATACGTGCAAAATGAACAACATTACATTTATGTTAATCATAGTAGTAACAATAGCATGAATACTAATCAGTGTCTTACTTTTTAAAGTGTGAAAGAAGACTTTTGGCTCCTACTAGGTTGCAGTCAGTGAGAAATTTTCAAGATCAATGTGTAATTAGGCTTACTAAGCTTAATGATATGCATGGATGTTATTACAGATTAATTGGAGTTTGACCCACTTTGACTACCGTATCTTTATTTAAGTTGATCCAGAACATGTGGCAAGTCCAGAACAGAGGCGATGGTGAAGTGGGGTTTCACATAGCTGTCTGACACCGCAGCACTCTCTCCACTGGTAACCCACACAGTGGCCCGCACACCAGCGTTCAAGCCCCCCTGAATGTCTGTGTCCAGAGAGTCCCCCACCATCACACACCTCTGGGCCTCAACGCCTAGCCTGTTGAAACACAATGTGAAAATGGAGACGGCGGGTTTTTGTTCTGAGTGCTCACCCCCTATCACAATGGCATCAAAGAACTCCTGGCATTTGACCGTGTCCACTTTCTCCTGTTGAGTGTGAGCTTCCCCGTTGGTCAGGAGCAGCAGCTTGTATCGGCTGTGCAACTGTCGTAAAAGGTTGCGAACTTCAGGAGACAGACTGAGGGCTTCCAGGCGGCTCTTCTTCCATAAATAGTAGCACTGAGCTCCCAGAGAGCGCGGGGAGAGAGTCCCCAGAGTCTCCTCGATGCTCTCCTCCCAGTGACGCACACGGGTGTCATCCAACGAGCTCCCGCTCAAAGGGTCAAAGATCTCGTGTAGCAGCTTCTGCTTGTATTTGTCACAAATGCTGCTGATGGTGGCATCATCTAGGCTGAGCACGGTCCTCAGGAGCTCGCTGGTCTGAAAGATTCAAAGATGAGATATGAAAATCCTGTAACAACCCACTCTGACAGCAGTAATGAGAGCAACTGACGATTATATGTAATTAGAGCCACAAGCGGCGCTACCTGCTACCCCCCTTGACCCGCCCTCAGCAGATGAGCGGCTGCTACAAGCCCTTCACTTTCCCTTTTTGCCCTTGTTATCCTTGTCAGATCTGCACGTGACAGTTTTTGTTTTTATTCATGGAGGCTCTGTTGGTTTTCTCTCCATAGCAACCATTTTATTTTTTGATCTCCTAGGGGTGAACAACATGTACATGTGATTTTTTAATGAGATTGTTAACACTGTACAGTGTTACATGGCTTCTCGAACAGAGAACCTCCATTGATTGTTCTGCCTCTCCCAGAGGACGTTTCTGTTTGGCCACTAGGTGGCGATCACGCTATGGCATTACACCTTATTCAGGATAAGAAGAAAGAAGGAGAAAAACCGATGCTTTAGACCACAAATGGTTACTTTAAAAATGATTCCTTAAAAGAGTTTGGAAATTTCATGTCTGAGTTTATAAAGATGTTCATGTAGTCAATAATGTATGTTTAGGACAACCGAGTGTTAGCATTAGGGGTGGGCAATATAACGATATAAAACCGTCTTACGATCTCCAAAGCTGACGATCTGTCATTTTTGAGAGATCGTTTTATCACGATCTTCTACCAAAAGATGCAAGAGTGAGAAGACAAAAGCTTGTTGACTGCCTGTGACTTTCAATCTGAGCTGCTCCTCCTCCTCCCTGGTGTTTTTTCTTGTGATCAATGATATATATTACTGGATTGGAAGTCACGTGACATACGGCGTGACAGACATGCGTCTTCATTATGGATCGAGTCTTCTCGAGTAATGAATGACGGAGGTCCGAAAAAGTAACAAAAGGAGAAGCAGTGTTTTACAATCGACTTCAAAAAACCTTGACAACAAAATAATCCGATGGAGAGGAATCATCACAGGACAGGAATCGCATTTTAATAGAGAGAAATCAGGCTGGGAACCGTGAACTGTGTGCTAAAGTGGATGATAGCAACTCATGAGAGGCATGCTAGTTTGGTTCTTCTATGTTTGTTTGTTTTTTTTATTAATGTTTCATCTTTTAACACAAAGCGGATGTTAATCACACGTATTCATGTTCAACCTGCACAAAAACTGACGGAAATTTATGTTGGAAACACGTAAAATGCACGTTGCTGCATTGTTACTTTGTCGGTCACATTTTTTTTTTCGTAAGAAGTGTAAGAGAGTTTGCACATAATTTTCTTAATCCGTGGCGTCACTGTTGATCTTTTTTATTGGTCGTACAGACCGAATAAAAGCCCAGCTAGAAGAAACAGCGCTAATGCTAACGCTAGCTTTCTGCTCAGTGACATAAACACAGCAGAGAGCAGATGTTAGTGAAGGAGCTGTGGATGTAAACTTTTTAAAACTGCCACAACATTTACTGCTATTATCTCTGTGTTTTGAATCTTAACAGTTTGGCAGATGTATTTGATGTTATCATCAAAGTTTAAAAATGTTTTTGTATCAGTTAAAGATGCTAGCTGGAGCCTTTTTCTCAAAGTACAATTAAATCGTCTATTTGAAGGTAAATTCTGAAGCAATTGAGATTTATTTACCATGTATGTAATCCAAAAATAATAAAAGTTTTAGTTTCATTTGAAAATGTGGTAAAAGGTGTTTTTATTATTATTATTATTTAGCACTTTGAGATGTTTTTAACAGGGAAAGGACTTTACTAAATTTTATCAGTCATTCATGCTATAAACTTCATCAGTCTCCCTCATCTCTGGTCTTGGGTGACAATCATTTACAAGATCTGTTTTATGGATTTTAGCACAGAGGAAAAATTAATATATAAATATTATAAATAAATATTTAGAAGCTGTTCATTTGACAGCAATCCATTACCTGTAGCAGTAGAAGGTGCAATTCTTGCAATATTTACAGATTAATCTTAATAGATAATAACTTTTTATTTTGTATATATGTATAAATATTTGTTCAAAATGTGTTTACTCCTTTCAACTAAAATCATTATAATTCAAGTTTTGTCAATTTGAATTTATTTTAAAGAAATCGTGATAAAATCAAAATCGTGAAATAAAATTGAAAAAAATTGTGGTTTTCTTTTTTTGCCATATCGCCCAGCCTTATTTAGAATTAGCCATGGGAAAATGGGAAATTCCACCAAATGCTAGCATCAAGCTAGCGGACTTTACCTTAATGTGCTAAATTGATCTCTACTTTTATGGATTGATTGTTGATCTATTAAACTCAAATCGATTAACTGCGCGCTTAACTTTTTTTTCCCCAATGATTTATGATTTCCACTGGTGTCCATGACAGACATGAAATGAATGTCCACTTTAGTCGGAGGAGGGATTACACTTGATTCTTGAATGTAAGGGTGGGTTCATCTGGACCCCATAAGATAACACACGAGTTAAAAAAAAAACAATAGGTAGACATTGAAGTTGTCTAAAAGTGGAAGACGGTATTAGATGGATGTTTAATCTCAGTTAAGGATAAAAAAATGATTAGTACAACCACTGCAAAGAACCCCATGTTATTGTTCACCTGGTGCCCCCATGCACGCAGTGAATGAATGAATCTCTGCTGGCTTTTTGGAGATTCAGAGTCAACAACTTCTTTAACAGCTAAAACTGTTAAGGCTGGTCTTGTGTCCTGGTCCAATGAGGGCACCTGCGGTCCAGCTGATGCTTTCAGGCCTCATCACTTCCTGATCCAAACACTCAGAGCCAGACGATACGTCCGGTGCTTTGAAGCAGTAATGGGAACAACTCGTTCTGCCTCAAAACTGCCACATTTGATCCTTGCTTTAGCTCTCGTTAGCTGGGTAGTTTGTCCGCTCCGTTCTTACCTTCTGGATTGCGACTCCACCTGCTTTATTCGTTTCAATCAGAGTGTTGTCCAAGTCAAAGAGAATCGCTTCGACAGGCTGACCGTCCATGACTCCACATCACCGCGTCTCGGTGCCAACAACACGCTTCCGGGTTGCCAGATAGAGTCACGGTTTTCCAGCCCAAAAGTTATCTAAAAACTGCCAGACCTATAAAACAAACTTCGCTCTAGAAATTGATTAATGGTTCATTAGTAGTAATGAATTATCGATTATTTATCATTTGGTTTTTTTTATTATTATTTTGTTTTATTTCAAATAACTTCGATCTACTACAAAAGAGCTCGAACTTATCTCAACGATTCACGAGCGCCCTCTGCAGTACAGTGGAGGGACTGCTAACATCGCCACATTTTTTTCACTTTGATGTCAAATCCAATACTGAGAACATGTAATAAAAATGTCTATAATTTATGAAAAACTATTTTCAGTAAAAATATTAAGACAACCAATAAACTAGAGGAGTCACGTGCTCAGCTCAGTGTGTAATGTATGGGACTGCATCAACTAATGTGAGGCAGAGCTGGAAGCTGCTTCACTTCACAGGATACGCTGCACCTGAACAGGAAATACACTAGACTGATTCTATAATTAGGAGTATAATTCATGTCCATGGGTTGTATTTATCAATTGGATCAACTATTAACTTCAGCCAATGTCCATTTTTACATTAGAGGCCATTTACATTTTTTTATATTATTTAACCCTATCGCCAGGTGATTTTTACCCAAGCAATGGTATTGTACTATTCACAGTGTCATGGTCCCTGGGTAAAGTCTCACATGTCCTGGGAATAAGTGGACCAAAGGCCAAATCTCCAGTATCATTTTTTTTCTCAAATTCCTTATCATTCAAGCATGTCTTTAGGATCGTCCTATTTTTTATTTTCCATTTTGACACATAAAGCACAACTGAAAACAAAAGAAAACTACTCTAATTTATCATGTCTTGTCATATTTTGATCTATTTTTCACGAGACATATTTTTTGGGTATATCATGTCAGGTAAAAATTACCCAGCACAGTGATGAGTAATGGTGTAACATTTTATATCGAAAGTGTGCTAGTATATCGATTCTAATATAGAAAGTGAATAGTGAATGTTGTTCATTTTGCATGAATAAAACACAAACATTAAAAGAAAATAACTTTAAAAAAAACATTTGACATTTGACAGAAGTTCCTTTCAAAATAAAAGACATCCTGTCACATATGATCCTCTCAGTGTAGCAAGCGTAGTAGAAAGTGTAATGTCAGCAGTGATCAATAACAACTGTTAACTTCACTGTTGTTGGTGCATCTCTTCCAGAAATGAAACCAAAATGAAATTCCAAGCTAATTAAGTGACCACTGCCATATTTTTCAAGCACACTTGAAACTCTTTTTTTTTTTTTCAAAAATACAAAATTTGCTTAATAATCTGGAGTGCCTTCATTCTGGTTGTGCTTATTGATGTTCATTAGTTTTCAGTAGTCCAGGAAAGGACGCACAAAAATGTTTTAAAATGTTGAACTTGTGATGCGTACTGTCCTTCAACTGTTTAAAATGAGTAAAGTTTGAGTTAGCTTATTTACTTTTTTCCCTT
>NW_023416882.1:200454-210955 GCF_002922805.2 Oryzias melastigma | reverse complement strand
AAAAAGATCAAGAGGGAGAAACTTGAAATGACCTCCACATGTAACACCAGTCCTGTTTGGAGGGTTTTCTAATTGTTGCCACTGAAGCCTGACACTGTGCCATCACAGTCTCAGCATCACTGATCACCAGAATGGAATGATTTGAATGAGATTCTGTGATTCTGTGATTGAAGACGAAGGTGGCGGCGGTGTACCTGGCTGCTCGTCTGTCACTCCTGCTTTGGGTTCTGTTTATGTCATTTCTGATTTCTGGCAATCCTTCAAACAACAGAGTCTTTGCTGGTTTATAAGCGGCAAACCCTTCTGGAACTTCGAGAAAACAACAAAACTCTGAGATTAACTGATGACAATGGACAGAAACATCTGCCACCTCTGCTATCTGAGATTCCGGCTCACCTGTTCAGGGCGTCGGCCCTCCCGCGCCAACGCAAGCGCCCCCCCTCCCGCGCTGACGCAAGTGTCCCCGTTGCCGGGGCAGGCGTGGTGGATGGTTGGTCTAGTTGAAGGCATACCTGGCATGCTCATCTTCTATTTCCCGGACAGGATTCGGATTATCTTTTCCCAGCATGACAGGGTGTTATTTGGATCCACCTGACGTCTTCCTCATACCTGTCGCTGGCTTCGATGAGGGGTTTCCCCCCCGCTGCTCCCGCTTGCACCGGCCTCGCAGCCGCGGGGTGAACTCCGAAAATCTGAGGATGCTGCTCAGTGCTGTGCGACACACCGATGAGCGTCAGGCTGCAGCACCAGCCAGGATCGGGCTGGTGAATGCCAGATCTCTGGCAAACAAAACGTTCATCCTCAGGGATTTTTTTCATTTCTCGAAGCCTGGACTTTCTTTTCTTAACGGAGACATGGGCGACTCCCAGTGAGAACAGTGTCTTTGTGGAACTACTACCAGATGAAAGTTCATATTTCAACACTCCATGGGCCATAGGACGCAGAGTTTCTTTTTTTAATTTTGAAGGACTGCTGGCACCATTACCAAATCACTGTCCAAGATTCAAAGAAGGAATATCTGTCAAATGTCATCATTACAAATAACCATAATCCACGTGTTATTCAAAACCATCGACTCTGTTCTGAACACCCCACAGTCTGCTGGTCAGGAAGCATCATCTGAATTATGCAATCATTTCTTTAACTTTTTTATTGATAAAGTCAATTATATAACACAAGAGCAAACATCACAACTCCCACTTGCATTTTCACTGATTCTGTTTCACCCTCGACTGTACTTGAGTGCTTTGAGTCTGTGAGTCTGTCCTCTTTAACAGAAGTTGTAAACCACATGAAGCCCTTTAGTTCCCCGCTAGATATTGTACCCTCTCATTTTTTTAAACAGATTTTTTCTACCATAGATCAGTCAGTTCTGGCCATCATTAGCAAAAGTCTGTCATCTGGTGTGGTACCTCTGAGTTTTAAACATGCTGTTGTTCAGCCCCTGCTGAAGAAACCAGGTCTAGATGCTGCAGAGTTGGCCAACTTCAGGCCCATCTCCAAGCTTCTGTTTTTATCAAAAGTCATGGAGAGAGTCGTCTACACAGAGCTGCAATCGTTTCTGGTTAAAAACAAAGTCCATGAAGTTTACCAATCTGGCTTTAAAAGCCTTCACAGTACAGAAACTGCTCTGTTGAGGGTTTTTAATAATGTCTTGCGGGCAACTGATGCAGGAGACCACGTGGTCCTCGTCTTACTGGATTTATCTGCTGCATTTGATACCGTAGATCACAACATCCTTCTGTCCAGGCTTAGTGACGTGGTAGGGATCCGCGTCACTGCTCTTGACCGGTTCAGATCATATCTGGCAGACAGAACTGTGAGTGTAAGTTTATCTGGTTTTACATATGCTACAGCTCCTCTGTCTTGTGGGGTTCCTCAGGGCTCAGTTTTAGGACCTAATTTTTCTCTGTACCTCCTTCCATTGGGCTCCATCATTAGAAAACATGGCGTTTCCTTCCACTGTTACGCTGATGATAGTCAGTTATACGTCCCCATAAACAAGAAAGGTTCCTCTATAACTGCCCTCCTGTCTTGTCTTCATGACATAAAAAATTGGATGGCCCTCAGTTTTTTTAGTTTTAACGAAAAAAAAAAAAAAACAGAGGTGATGGTGTTTGGTCCAAGTGGCTCCTGTGACCCCTCTAAGATGGATTTGGGTCCCTTGGTTCCACATGTTAAACTGTCTGTTTTAAACCTGGGTTTTAAAATGGACAGGGATTTTAAGCTGGACTCCCACAGCAGCTCAGTGGTAAAGACCAGCTTCTTCCAACTGAGGTGGTTGACTAAGGGGAAGCTATTTTTATCCCAACGACACTTTGTGATCCATGCCTTCATTACATCCCGGCTGCATTACTGCAACTCACTTTACTTCGGGTTCAGCCAGTTGTCCCTCTCATGTCTGCAGCTAGTTCAAAGCCCTGCTGCTCGTGCCCTGGTCGGAGCAAGAAAGAGGGACCACATCACACCGGTTCTGGCTGCCTCTCCATTTTAGAGGTAACGTTAAGATTCTTTTATTTGTTCTTTAAACCTTTGAGTGGTCTCGCCCCGCTTTACCTTGATGAGCTCCTCTCTCCCAACACTCCAGCCCGGTGCCTCAGGTCAGCTGATCAGCTTCTCCTTGAGGTACTGAGGTCCAAAAGGAAATGCAGAGGGGAACAGAAATTTTCTGTCTGCGCTCCAAAGCTTTGGAACGCTTTGCCACTAACTATTAGACAAGCACCTTCCCTGTCCATTTTTAAAACTAGACTGAAGACTCATTTTTATAGCTAAGCTTTTACTCACACATGAGATGTTCTGATTTTACATTCAAGTTTTATTGTATGTTTTTACCCTCAGTGTTTTCTTTTATCATGTTCTTGTCTTTATGCTGTCATTTGTTTTCATCTTTTTATTCACTTATTACATTTGCTCTATTTTGTTTTTAGCTTCTAATGTTCAGCGCTTTGTTTCAATTTTCAAATTGTGTTAAAGCGTTATACAGGAGTGCAGAATTATTAGGCAAATTAGTATTTTGGCCACATCATCCTCTTTATGCATGTTGTCTTACTCCAAGCTGTATAATAGGCTCGAAAGCCTACTACCAATTAAGCATATTAGGTGATGTGCATCTCTGTAATGAGAAGGGATGTGGTCTGATGACAACACCAATATCAGGTGTGCATAATTATTAGGAAACTTCCTTTCCTTTGGCAAAATGGGTCAAAAGAAGGACTTGACAGGATCCGAAAAGTCAAAAATAGTGAGATATCTTGCAGAGGGATGCAGCACTCTTAAAATGGCCAAGCTTCTGAAGCGTGATCATCGAACAATCCAGCATTTCATTCAAAATAGTCAACAGGGTCGCAAGAAGCGTGTGGAAAAACCAAAGCGCAAAATAACTGCCCATGATCTGAGAAAAGTCAAGCGTGCAGCTGCTAAGATGCCACTTACCACCAGTTTTGCCATATTTCAGAGCTGCAACATCACTGGAGTGCCCAAAAGCACAAGGTGTGCAATACTCAGAGACATGGCCAAGGTAAGAAAGGCTGAAAAACGACCACCACTGAACAAGACACACAAGATGAAACATCAAGACTGGGCCAAGAAATATCTCAAGATGAATTTTCTAAGGTTTTATGGATTGATGAAATGAGAGTGAGTCTTGATGGGCCAGATGGATGGGCCCGTGGCTGGATCGGTAAAGGGCAGAGAGCTCCAGTCCGACTCAGACGCCAGCAAGGTGGAGGTGGAGTACTGGTTTGGGCTGGTATCATCAAAGATGAGCTTGTGGGCCTTTTTGGGTTGAGGATGGAGTCAAGCTCAACTCCCAGTCCTACTGCCAGTTTCTGGAAGACACCTTCTTCAAGCAGTGGTACAGGAAGAAGTCTGCATCCTTCAAGAAAAACATGATTTTCATGCAGGACAATGCTCCATCACACGCGTCCGAGTACTCCACAGCGTGGCTGGCAAGAAAGGGTCTAGAAGAAGAAAAACTAATGACATGGCCTCCTTGTTCACCTGATCTTAACCCCATAGAGAACCTGTGGTCCATCATCAAATGTGAGATTTGCAAGGAGGGAGAACAGTACACCTCTCTGAACAGAGTCTGGGAGCCTTGGTTGCTGCTGCACGCAATGTTGATGGTGAACAGATGAAAACACTGACAGAATCCATGGATGGCAGGCTTTTGAGTGTCCTTGCAAAGAAATGTGGCTATATTGGTCACTGATTTGTTTCTGAATGTCATAAATACATATTTATGAATGTAGAGATGTTATATTGGTTTCACAGTTGAAAATAAATAATTGAAATGGGTATATATTTGTTTTTTAAGTTGCCTAATAATTATGCACAGTAATAGTCACCTGCACACACAGATAGCCTCCTAAAATAGCTAAAACTAAAAACTACTTGGAAAAAATTCAGCTTTGATATTAATTCGTTTTTTGGGTTCATTGAGAACATGGTTTTTGTTCAATAACAAAATTAATACTCAAAAATACAACTTGTCTGATAATTCTGCACTCCCTGTATAAATAATGATGATGAAGTGCACCTGTTGTTAATTCCATGATCACCAATACAGGTGAAATTGATTAACGAGGCCCTCAGCTGGTTAACCAACCAGAAAATTATCAGACAGGTTTAATTCAATTCATGCCAGGCCCAATAAAAAAAGTGTTCCTTTAATTTTTGTGAGAAGTGTGCATTCCAGGTCAATTGACAAGTTTTTAAGTACATTCCTTTTTTCCTCAGTATGCTTTCTTTATCAACAAATCTGGTGGCAGTACGAATACAAACCAAGATGTTCCTTTGTTCCTTTACCATCCTGTCTAGAAATACAGACTCTTTGGAATATTTTACTTCTCATGGAATTTCTCATAGTTTGTGGCAAATCAAAGATCACAGAAAGCGTCACAGCTAGGATGCTCTAAGTGAAAGGTCAACGTTGCTTTAATTTGGAACAACCAGATTGAAACCACCAGAACTGACATTGGGTCAAATCATGGATTTAAACTCTGAACAAGCAGGTTAAGACAATTGCATCATTTTGCTGAAAACTTTCACTAGAACTTTCCTTTAATATTTCAGAAAGTTAACTAAGGCACATATATACACGTGTATCCTGCAGCTCGCTACTTAACCTCAAGTTTTACTTTGATGTTCATCGCTGCAAGTTCAGCTATAAAGTAGCGGAAGACATAAGGCACTGACACTGAGCTGATGGCGTCACTTTTGCCACAAAGAGTGCAGAGAGTCTTCCTGTGGCGCATGGCGGACCAGTAGGGTGGAGGCTTCTCCAGCAACGGGGAGAGGAGGCTGCCGCAGTCAACGCATACCTGAGCCTCCGAGCGGTCGGAGCAGTTGAAAAGGCGGTCATGGAGGAGGAAGGAAGAGCCGTGGGCCAGCAGGGCGTCGCGCTCCATCTCTCCAAAGCGGATGCCTCCCTGGATGTTCCTCCCTCCGACAGGCTGGTTGGTGACTTTGTCTCGTGCTCCGGTGGTCCTGACCTGAAACTTGTCGGAGACCATGTGACGCAGCCGCTGGTAGTAGACCACGCCGATGAAGATGTCTGCCTCCAGCTCCTGACCGCTTACTCCGCTGTAGAGCCGCTCTGTGCCGTAGTAGTTGTACCCTCCCGCCCGCAGCAGCTCCCCAAAGTGATCCAGCGCAGAGTTCTCCTCAGAGAAGGTGAAGGGTGTGGCGTCGTGGCTCAGGCCATGGAGAGCGGCAGACTTGCCCGCCATACTCTCAATCAGCATCCCGATGGTCATTCGAGACGGGAAGCCGTGGGGGTTGAACAAGATGTCGGGGGTCATGCCGCTCTCTGTGAAGGGCATGTCCTCAGCGGGCCACAAGTGGCTCAGGATGCCCTTCTGCCCGTGGCGGCTGGCAAACTTATCCCCGATGGTGGGGTTTCGCGGCACCCGGGTGGTAATGCAGACGCGTTTGAAGTGCCCTGAGCCGCTGTCGTTGCTGCAGATCTTTATGTTGTCCACCACACAGGCCTCCTGGCTCCTACAAACAGACTGGTTTCACTTACAGGACAGAGGACAGGAGTGGAACAGACGTGTGAGTGCTTACTTGTAGAAGTGGACACAGCTTTGACCCGTGTTGAGGTTGATGTAGCTGTAGAAGGGGTCACCGTACTGAAGCACAGATCCAATATGAGGGAGTCCATCAGCATCCAGCTTGTCGTTTACTTTGGAGTCACCTGGCTTGCTCCCAAACACCACAGCATCTTCCCCCTTCACCTTGTCTGCCAGGTCCACCAATTCCGTCTTGTAGATGCTCCCATGTGCAAAGCCTCTCTCCCACGATGACTTGTTTACAATCTAATAAGTTTAAAGAGGGTTAGCATTTAAAGTCCTAATCTGATCCTTTTTTTAGATCTATTTTCAAAGCGTTCCCAGTGGTCTCTCATTTTCTAGGACATAGTTTCTGCAGAGCGGCAGAAGTTCATTAGAAATTCTTCTCCGAGTTACGGGTGGGACCGTTTACACGGAGTGAGCCTTCCTTAATTTCCCATCACTCCTTTGTTTGTATTCTCTCCTGCTAGCAGTGCAGCAAAAACCGTGATCAATATCGTTTCTATCCAGTCGTACAATTGCGATCCAGATTCCAGTTCATACGAGGAAAACAAAGATGTTTATGGATATATTTGTCTGCATCAGAGTTTACTAGCACATGTCCATCAGCCACAGTTAGAAGAGGTTTGGTGTGAAATGTTAAAGTGGTGCAAATCTGGTGAATCTTGATGCAGGTTTTCTCTTTCATAGCTCTATTCTGATATAAAATACTTTGTGTCGTAACATTCCAGCCGGGAACAAACCGAAATTATTAATTTTGCCTTCATGATCAATTCATGTCATCCAACTATTGCTACTAAACCTAAGTCCCTGACTGGTTAAAGTTGAACCTGGTTGAACTTTCAAAGGATGTGCAGTTTCAATATGTAGTCCAAAAACAGTCGCAGAAACTTGCATAGCGACATGTGAATGTGAGAGTTTTGAACGCTGAAGCCCAAAACGTGCATAAAAGCTCGCTTGCATACTTTTCCTTTAAGAGGTTTCTTGACTGAATGTTAAAAAGAGGGGTGTGAATGTAGCTTCAGGTTGGGGGTGTGAGAGGCTGTAAGTTAGCAGGAGAGCGCATTAACAGAGGGCTCTCCGCAATGGGGAAGAGAAATGGGCGGTGTTGCTCTGTGCCTATGGTCTCGCCCACAACTCAGAGGTGAACTTCTGATAAACTCCTACTGCTCTGTACGAACTATGACATAGAAAATGACCGTTTTTAACCACGACTAAAAACAACATAATAACAACAAAAAAAAACCACGGGGAACTAGGGATGCTGCAGTTTTGGATCCAAAACTGAACTGTATGTTACACCATTTAACCGAATCGAGGGGAAAATGAATCTCTGCAACCCAATAGCATACAGTACGTTTACATTAGAGCATCAAACATGTAATCATTTATTATTGTTCTATTGGATCACACCAGGCTCAGCATTAACCAGCTGAAAGGTTTTTCTGCATTGCTGCTTGTTAGCAAATAAAAAAAAAGTATTTCTCCAACTTTTTTTTTGTTGTTTAGTAAAACACAAATCATGTATCGAACTGAAACAAAACCAAATGAAAAAAAAAAACAAGGTTTGAAGTAGTAAGCAAAGGCAATGGTTGCATCCCTACTGGAAAAACTTCTAGAATAATTCAAAAGACGATGGGAGTGGGACTTTATCACCATGGCATCTTCCATGTCGTAGCCAGTGTAGGATATGACGGCAACGATGGCATTTGTGCCACTTGGATAGTTGTCCAGGTTGTAGTGGTCGTACATGTAGGGCCTGACGAGGGCACTCTGTGGCGTCTGCAGCCGGTACAGCTTGTTGTCTGAGCGGTCCATGAACGAGTGCAGAGGAAAACCCATTGTTTGCTTACCTGAAACGACAGGTTTGGGGTTTGAACTGTTCCTACCCTTCAACCAATGTTTCTGACTCCACCCACTTACCCATCTGACACTGGTACATGTTTCTAGGACTCTGGTTGTGGTCTGAGAAAGGTATGAAGTTTGCCACCACGCTCAGCATACTGTGAGGAAACAACTCCTGGTGCGTGGTGACTCCAGCTTCAATCTCCTCTTCTAAAACACCAACATTGGTGTAAAGCTACAGCAGAACAGAAAACAGATTCATAGCTTTCTTCTGATCACCGTCTCTATGGCAACAATGTCTGTCAACATGTACCAGCTGTACCTGCTCAAAGGTGCCAATGAATTCCTGCCTGCCCAGAGCCAGGTTTTGAACAGGCCGCATCATCCGGCAAGGTGTTGTGAAGAGGAACAGGCCTGGATACAAGCTGGCTTTGCCTGTTTTAGGAACCAGGACGATCTCTGTCCAGGGAGGAACCTTCTTCTCCCTTAGCACCTGCACACCGTTTAGTCATCAGGTTTCTGTTTCCAACGACACCACATCTCTAACATCCTTTTCATACCTTGAACCTTCGGATTGCATCAACAACAGTTGGAGCCAGGTCAGCCTCCACCCAGCCAACCACAGAGCCATCCAGGATCACAGGGTAGCAGTCTGAGAAGGCCTGAGCAGGAGTGCCATCCACTGGAGTAACACCTGACACAACACCAACAGGAACATCTTGTTTTTCAGCTGCTGAGATGCAGTTTTAACTTAATACGAAGGTTCAGGGCTCACCGAGAGAACAGAGCAGTGTAGGCAGGGATGTGGTGGGGCTGGATACTGTCACCACCTCACAGCTGACAGTCATGTGGTTCATGAGGCCACAGGGCTCTCCGTCCGGAGTGTGGACAGGACACAGGAAGCCCCAGGACTCCGGCAGCAGCTTACGAACAGAGGTGGTCCTCATCTTGGCGAACGCCGCTCCTCTGTGCACACAGCGGAAGTGGGACAGGTAGCGGATGAAGTTCAGCTTGTCTGCAACAACGCAGAGACCCGAGTTCTGCAGCATGCCCAGACCTGGCAAAGGACAACAATTACAACACGGCCACCAATCGTTCAAAAAACACCAGTGTTGGCACACACCCGTTTTAGAATTTAGGTTTCCAGTAGCTAAGAGATATTCAAAAGGTTTGGTGACATCAGAGCCCATGTTCAGCATCTTGATGACGCTCTCTGTGCTCCATCCTCTGGCACACACTTTGGATCCTCTTTTGTCAAAGGAGAGCTTCACAGAGACCAGCCATGCAGTCATTCTCTCCTGCGGAAAAACAGTCGCTGTCAAAGATGAAAAATCGAAAAACAATAACATTAAAATTATGATTAAGAAGTGAGAGTGTGGTGTGTGTGTGCTGGTGAGCGTAGTCATGTGAAGACGTGTTTTCGGAGCTCCTCGGATAGGCTAGTTTTAAAATATATATATTTATCCCTCCAAAACTACTAAATACTTTTTTGATGTTGTGATATCACGCCGAGGAGCCGCTTGTCAAACATTTTTGCATTTTCAAAGCTATCAGTAACTGGATATGAGTAAAACCAGACTTGTAAAGGAACAGGCCGCAAAAGCCCCGGCTTCTGCTGGCGACAGAGCGACGCAGCCTATAGACTTATGCGAGATCATGAAGGCGATTGCTAGCTCTGAAAAGAAGATATTACAATGCATTGATTCAAGCACGAAGGATCTGAACGACAAAATAGATACAATTAAAGAAGACCTTGAGTAGCAAGGAACCCGCCTAGATAGTGTCGAGTTCGGTTTGAACACATATTCCGACCAGACGGTGGAGCTGGAGAGCGAAGTTAGCAAGCTAAAATCGGAGGTGGCTAAGCTAACCGACAAAGTGGATGACATAGAGGGGAGACAGCGCCGCTCTAACGCACGCATTGTCGGGGTGAAGGAAGGATACGAAAACACCGGGAAAGCTACAGATGTTATCGCCGCGATGCTTAAAGAGTTACTGGGCCTTAATTTCACCCCGACGCTGGATCGCGCCCACCGCAGCCTGGGACAAGCTGGAAACTCTCCCAGGGCAATCGTGGTGAAGTTTCATTACTTCCAAGAGAGGGAGGAGGTGTTCCGGAGAGCCGCCAGCCTACAGCCGCTGCTTTTACAGAAGACGAGGATAAGCATTTTCCCCGATTTCACTGCGAGTGTGGCAAAGAAACGGGCAGCTTTCTCGGAAGCGGAACTGATAGAGTTGTGCATACATTTATCTTATATTTGCTTTGTATGGTTTTGACCTGTCTTCTTTTTCTGCCCATTTGAGATCATGCTCAGCTGGTATCTGGAAGGTTGCAGTCATCCTAGGCTGAAGGCTGTCTGGAGGCTGACACATTACAGATACTCAAAGATGCTGACGCAGACCTATTGCATTGAACTATGACATCAATGATAGTAGAACCAGTTTGAGGCTGTTTTTCCTTCCACACCTTGAGAGCAGCAAATGTAAACTAGATTTGTAATTCCTGAAGAAATTGCGTCTGATTGCTGAAAGCAATACCGATTTAAAGCATTTTATAGCTGTAAGCATTAAAGACCTTCTGTCCT
>NW_023416882.1:196382-197624 GCF_002922805.2 Oryzias melastigma | reverse complement strand
GCTCATGGAAATGAACTTTTCAAAAACAGACATATGCTTGGATTCTAACAGGTTAAAATCAAGTGCGCCTCTTCGCTAGAACCTGGTGTATTTAGCGCAGTGTTTTATTTAGCGCTGCATGCTGTGTCCGAGCTGTTGTCGGACCGCTATGCCTAGCTCTGTTAAGCAGTACCAATAAGACTGAAACTTTTGGGGGGAGCAGACAAGTTGTAACACCAGTAAAAACTGAGTGGTGAATGAGCAAGCGTTGCCAGTTTAGGCTTTTAATTATCAGTCCATTTTATCAGCAATTTTTTTCCTATTAGTTATCGGCGTGACGTCATCATGTCCATTATCAGTTGATAATTATCAGTAACCAATAATATCGCGCAACCATACTGTAAACCGACCAATCGGATACCTCAATAAACGCAGGGGGTCTCACGTTCAACTTTCTAAACATTTGTCAAATTCTCCCGGACCTGCCAGGAGAAGTGGTGGGGGTGTGGCTTTCCAACAAACTCATTCCTGATTGGTGAGTGGTTGCCATACAAATGTTACATGGCCAACATGGCAGCGACCGTATCATGAAAAAAAAAATGGCGAAAGAATCAACTTTGGTCGAAGTTAACCGTTTCTGATGTCATCACACTCGGTCCAGTTCTCAGATACAGTCAACGTTTAGGACAAAGAACACAACGCATCAGAAAAAAACAGGCAAAATTGCACAAAAAAAATGCGAGACTGCAAAATCTGAACTGGGATACAGCAAGGGAAGATTAATCTAAAAAACATCGGTGTAGACCCGGGGTCTGCAACCTGCAGCTCCAGAGCCATACCTGGCTCTTTGACCTATCCATGGTGGCTCTTTGGATAAAGAAAAATAAAGTTTTTTGTTTTTTTTTTAAGTAATGATTACTCAATTAGCTTTTTTAAATTTAGATTAGTTACATTCATAAATTGATGGCTTAGGGGCAGATAGATGATCAACCATGTAGGTTTTTACATCCCTGTTGATTTGGGATGTAACGATTCAGTCAAGCCACGATTCAATTCCTAGTTTTAAAGTCAAAATTCCGATTTTTTCCCAATTTTTTTCTATCACAATGAACTAATGGTATTTTAAGGCCAAGTTTGATTTCTTTTTGCCTCTTACATCAAACTGTTTTCCTAGGAACAGAAATGATTCAATACAAATAAAAAATTAAACATAATACTGAAATGATCACAAATCCTTTCATACTCCGTGTGACGGACCACTCT
>NW_023416882.1:182261-196213 GCF_002922805.2 Oryzias melastigma | reverse complement strand
TGTTACAGTAGATCGGTCAAAGTTGCAGTAAAGTTAGATCAAAATGTAAAGTTGCAGGGTGAGGAACAAATCTCAGCTTTGCTTGAATTTATATTAATAATTGTGATTGGAACATTGCGATATCCTGAAGGGACTGATTTATGTGAAACTTTTAAATTCAAAGGAGCTGTGAGAATTTCCTAGGAGGATGCACAAATGAACAGTATGAAGCTCCTCCGCTATAGTCACAGGCGCACACACACAATAACAGCAAGCCTGCATGGAGAAATGTCATCTGCTCTGCATTTCTAAATTTAGACACAGGCCCTGACAAACCAATTTGATCATTTTCTGCATTAATGAACATGTTGACGAGTTTGAATAGTTTTTTTTTTAACGATTTGACAAAGGGAATGAAGACGTCTTGTTTGTTCAACTCTACCTCCAGAATGAACACATTTTATATGCAAAGTAAAACTTTGGTAGAAAGTTTGATCTTTTATGAGTTAAAAGCACACATTATCTTATGCTGTACAACAATGACTTATAGCTGTCCAGAGCTGTACTGAGATGATCCTGTTTGGCTCAGAGTGTCTTTTGTCTTGAAAATAAGTTATCTGAACTTCTGTCAAACATTAAAAAAAACATTTTGAGAAATGCTAGTTTCTTTTTATATTTTTCCTTTTGCTCGTGCACCCAAAAAAAGACAAGTTATCCATTTTCTTGACCGCTTTATCCCTTTCGGGGTTGCAGGGTGCTGGAGCCTATCCCGGCTACTGATGGGCGAAGGCGGGGTACACCCTGGACAGGTCTCCAGTCTGTCGCAGGGCCTCAATCACACACCCAGTCACCCTCACATTCACACCTAGGGGCAATTTAGAGTCACCAATAAACCTATGAAGCATGTTTTTGGACGGTGGGAGGAAGCCGGAGTCCCCGGTGAAAACCCACGCATGCACGGGGAGAACATGCAAACTCCACACAGAAAGGTCCCAGCCGGGATTCGAACCGGGGCCTTCTCGCTGTGAGGCAAGAGCGCTAACCACTGCGCCACCGTGCAGCCCCGACATAATTTATATTATTTAAAAAAAATAAAAAAAGGTCATGAATGCAAATCCAAATTTCCGGAAGGCGAAAGTAAAACTATGCGGCTCCTTCTAGGTTTTGATCAGTAGAAATGAGCCCAAATGGCTCTTTTACTGTTACAGGTTGCTGACCCCTGGTGTAGACTCTAAAAAGGAAGCATTTAGCCGCAGCAGAAGAAACTTCACAGGAACACGTTACCTTCAGGAACATGAGGTAGAGCTGTCCAGGAGTGAGTACCTCCTGACACATGATGCTGTCTGGGTTCTCCTCCATGCACTCCTGCTTGGCGTGGCTGAACAGCTTCCGGGTCATGAGACACAGCAGGTAGAACTTCTCTGTGTCTGACTTCAGGTGGATACAAATGCATTCACTGCATAAAGATGTTGCATTTCAATTAAAACATGTTAAGCTTTGAATTTTCAAAGAAGTTCTGACACTGCTTGAAACTGATGGGCGTACTTTAGAAGGATGTTGGCACACTGCTCGTTTGTGTACCACTCTGGCAGGTTTAATTTGACCCTGAAGCGCTCTCCCAGGTAAGTGAGGACTTTGCTGCGAGTGGTGCAGCCTTCCTCCATGACGACACGCAGCATCTCTGACACGCAGGTCTTGTAGAAGGAATTGTCCTTGCGTGTTTTAATCAACTCCTGGTAGATCTGGAAGTCTGAGAAATCAACGAGGGCCTGGGGGGCCATCAGACCCCGGATGAGTTTACAGGCATCACACAGGCAATCACAGACGTCCATTCATTGACCAATACCTTCAGTGCAAACCCTAACGGAAGGAAGAAGAGCTCCTTCTGGTAGATGAAGTTGAGCATCACAGTTCCATTTTCCAGATAATGCAGGTTTAAGTTGATTGCTGTGTGGTCATCTTTGACGCAACGCATGGAGACGCCTGACAAACCAGGAAACCCAGATTCAATAAACATCTTACCTCCAGCTCCCATCCACACCAAGTCAGAGATTTGTGCTCACCATACTGAGTGTAGCCCTGCCCCCTGCTCTTCCATTTGGGTCTGGACATGGCAATGGGATAGTTTCTCCGCGGCATGATCAACATGCGGATAACCTTCTCGATTCCATTCACAATGAAATAACCCCCCATCTCCTGCGGAAACCAATGGTTTTCATCAACTGGAACTATTCACATCAACTTCTGCAGAGCTTCCAACAGCAAGGCTGACCTCTGCTTCTTCGTGATGCTTCACCAGCTCTTTAGGAGACATGCCATGCAGGTTACACAGCTTGGATTTCACCATGATGGGCACCTGACCCAGAGACTGCTTAATGATTCCTTTGGGAACACCGTTGATCTCCCAGCTGATGTCTGCCTGCAAACAGATAAGAAAAAAATAAAGACAAAGAAATGCTACTGTGCCTCTCACGTTTCCTTTAGCACTGAAACTCAAGAGAAATGTGTCCCTGACAGCTCGCCTTACCACCAGCTTCCCTTTGTAGGAGCATCTTCTCCCTCTGCACTCTGCAGGAAACACCCTGGTCTCCCTGGAGATGCTTCCTTTGGCTACTGCTGGACTGTAGATTGTGGCTTCCACAAACGAAAGGCTGATTTTGTCATTTTTGGACATGAACTCAAAGGGAGGGATGGCCTGATAAAACAAACAATGTCAAATTGATTTTAAAAAGTCTTTCTGCTACCATTTTCAGCAGGAGGACAAGCAACACATGTCACAACTAACAACTTTAGTATCAATAGATCAGCAAGTTCAAACTGTGGAAAAATCTGATTTTTTTAAATTTATTTTAAAACACACATATATATATATATATATATATATTCTAAATTATGTTTACTGATGTATTATTAAAAATATCAATTGCCCCCCCCTCAAAAAACAATCATTTCAACAGCATGGAATGTCCACATTATGACGCAAATTCACCCGGATTGGTCCTTTTTTAAATAAAGTTTTAGTTGTATGCTACATAGTATAATTTCAAAAGCTTTACAATAAAGGCTGAAGCTGACTGGATGTAGTAGTTTGGTGCAGTGACTCCTCCAGAGTCCAGACTGACCTGCACCACCCGGCAGAGTCCATCCGTCACAGCCTGGTCGAAGGACTGGATGTGGGCTTTGGTCAGCTCCTGCACGGCCGCGAGCTGCTTCTCCGTTAGTTTACCGAAACCTCCGTCTGTCAGGGTCTTCAGGCTCGGAGCTTTGGCCAGAAGACTTCGTTCGGCTGAAGAATCCATGTTGGGACTCCTGCTGCGAACAGGGAAACACGTGTCTGCACGCGAAGGAAAGTCTTCTTCTTCAGAGATGTTCCAGTCATCGAGGTGATAAGCGCCACCCAGTGGTTGGATTGATCCACGTTTTTCTCACGCGTAGGAAATGTGTCTAGGAGAGACACATTATGTCATGTATAACAACATACACAAAAATGTAATAATAATAGTTTAAATAATTTTATTCCTCAATGAAAAGATTACAATCCTGGGAAGCTCCAAAAATAATCTCTAAACACATTTCCCTGTGGTTGTTGTTCTAGTTTCTTTCCTGTGCTGCCAATAGAGGGATGTGTTTTGTTTTACTTAATATTTTCTTATGTTACCTTGTATTATTTATGCTTTTCTCTCTTTTTCCCCCCCTGAAAAGAACCTGTATCTGCATGTGTTGATCACAGCTGAGACGGTATTATATATGCCCCTGTGTGTGTGTGTGTGTGTGTGTGTGTGTGTGTATTCCTCTGCTGGAGTTTGTATTTTTGTCATTATTTTCAATAATAAATTTTTTAAAAGTTATTGTCCGGTGGTACATGCATGCAGAGGCTTGTCGTAGAAAAAAGTTTCCAAAGAAAATGTTAATTGCTTTTTTACTTTTCATGATTTTAATGTTTTTTTTTTTACACTGAACTTTGATATTTCTTGTCTTCCACTTTTCCCAGAAGGGTGTACCTGCAGGCCCGGAGACCCAACAACACTCTCAGGACCGCATTCTCAGGACCCAGGCTTTATAACATAGCGTCTCCTACAGGGTGGAGTTTGTTTTGTTATTTTCTAGAGACAAGGCACATCGCACACGCGAGTAGTACGAGTAAAAAAATGATTGAAGTGCAGCAAAAAAATAAACAACAAGATAATTTATCACACGAATCTTAAAGTATAAAAAGTAAATTACCAATAAATTTCTGTTTTTTGCAGAAACATAAACAGCGATGTCTATATAGCTTTTATCCAAATTAATGTTTTTTGTGCAAATGTAAATTCATGATGGTTTGTTAACAATACATCATTTAGCATTTTACAGCATACATAATTTTTGCATCTTTCCCCCTTTTATGTGCTATAATTTTCTTTTGTGTAATTCATGGTTTTCATGTATAACAAAACAAGTGGAAAGAAATGTTTACTGAGCAAAGCCACATATGAATTGAAACATATTTTACTATTTTGTGGTGTTATATACAAACTTAATTTATTGCTATTTCCCAAAAATATTCCTTGTTATAGGCTGCCTGGTGGCGCAGTGGTTAGCGCTCTTGCCTCACAGCGAGAAGGCCCCGGTTCGAATCCCGGCTGGGACCTTTCTGTGTGGAGTTTGCATGTTCTCCCCGTGCATGCGTGGGTTTTCACCGGGGACTCCGGCTTCCTCCCACCGTCCAAAAACATGCTTCATAGGTTCATTGGTGACTCTAAATTGCCCCTAGGTGTGAATGTGAGAGTGGATGTTTGTGTGATTGAGGCCCTGAGACAGACTGGAGACCTGTCCAGGGTGAACCCCGCCTTCGCCCATCAGTAGCCGGGTTAGGCTCTGGCACACCCGCGACCCCGAAAGGGAAGAAGCGGACAAGATGATGAATGAATATTACTTCTTATAATAATATTAAGCACTTAAGCTGTATTGTTCAGAAGTAAATTACTCTTTTATACTATAGGTCTACAATTGTATGTTTGACTTGTGTATCTTTTTTCCCAGATGGAAGCAACAATTCAAAAGAGGAAATCTCTTCCAGAGATGAAACAGTGTTGAATGCTGCAGTAATGACCACTGCCCAGATTATTAAAGGTTCAAATTCATTATCAAAGACACTTAAAAAATGAAAGGCAAGTATTACAAAACATTTTTAAGAGCAAAATTTGTATTTTAGTGAAGTGGAGGAATTTGACAAGAGGATTGGTATAGAATTGAAAAAAGTGGAGTTACTCCCCAACCAGAAACTATGTATTTTTTTAATCTTATAGGGCTGGGCGATATGGGAATTTTCATATTACGATATTGTTTTTTTCATTTTGTGCGATAACGATATTAAAAACGATATCAATCAAATAACTATATTTGTCAAAGTAATCTTTATTGCAAACAGCTTTAGGACTTCAGATTTTTACACCTTAACTTTGACACTGGTGTCAAGCCAGCACGCTCTCGCTAAACTGCTGTCAAGTGAGCCCTCTCTGGAATACGGCGTGCGACTTTAAATGGTAAATGGCGTATACTTGTATAGCGCTTTCTACCCTCCTTCAAGGGCCCAAAGCGCTTCACAGTCACAGACCCATTCACCCATTCACGCACACATTCACACACTGGTGGTGGCTCTGCTGCCGAACACTGGCGCCAACCTCCCACCAGAGGCAATTCGGGGTTCAGTGTCTTGCCCAAGGACACTTCGACACATGGGCGGGCAAGGCGGAGTCAAACCCGCTCACTTCTGATCAGGAGTCGACCGCCCTACCACTGCACCACGGCCGCCCGTGGTGCAGTGTTGCAGTGTAATACAATCATTACGGTAGCAGCAAGAAAGGCTTCATTTTAAAGAAAGAGTAAAGGGTACCTCCTTGTTTCCACAGAACCATTTCACTTCTCACTTATAGTATCCTTTCATGTACTCTTACCCTCAAAGTTTCACTCTAATCTGGTGTAGTATTTTGTAGTACTGCCCTGTTAAAATTGGGTACTTAAGCGAAAAAATACTACACTTTTAAAATACTCATAAAATGAAAACTCCGTGTTTCCACAGAATCATTTCACTTCTCACTTATAGTATACCTTCTTGTTATGTCACCCACAAAGTTTCAGCCTGATCTGATGTGGTATTTTGTAGTACTGCCCTGTTGAAATTGGGTACTTAAGCGAAAAAAGTACAATTTTAAAATACTCATAAAATGAAACTCTGTGTTTCCACAGAATCATTTCACTTCTCACTTAGAGTATACCTTCTTGTCATGTCACCCATAAAGTTTCACTCAGATCTGATGTGGTATTTTGTAGTACTGCCCTGTTAAAATTGGGTACTTAAGCGAAAAAAAAAGTACACTTTTTAAAATACTATCGATACTATCGATAAAAAGTAATATCGGAATAACTATAATTATCGTTTTATCGCCCAGCCCTACTTATAATGTTTAATTTGAAAAAATGTTCTAATATAGTTTTCCTTTCCTATTTACAGCTGTGATTTATTGTACAGAAAACAGTTGTTAGGTGGTTACAAGTATTTCTGGTGTTGTTTCTTAAAGTTTAATGTAACTCCTAATAAATGTACGATATTCTGTTTAATTTAACTCCTAATAAAAGTTATTCTACCACCTCAGCAGGTCCTGTTTAATTTTCCGGATGTTTTTGGCTGGATTCTCCAAATGTCTTAAATCACATCTCAAATGTGGATATTTCTGCAGCTCCGGTTACTGATCATTGTGTTGTGTCTATTCATCTTATTCCTAATATAAGAAATACTGAAAGGAAAAGTTGCTGGAAATTCAATGCAGAATACCTGAAAGATGATCAGTATTGTAGTATAATTAAAAAACTCTTCAGTCAAGGAAAATATGAGTCTAGACTCAACTGGGAAAAAATGGGAAATGTTTAAATAGGAAGTCAGAAAATATTCTATTCAGTATGAGAAAAAAAAAGTAAAGGAGAAAAACAATTAGTGAGTGACCTAAATAAATATTATATAAACTATAATGTTTCTGACACAAATAAAGAAGAATTTTTAAGATTGCAGTCAAAATTAGACAATTTATACCTAAATAGAGCCAGAGGAGCCTTCAGACGCTCCAGAGCCTAATGGATTGAAGAGGGTGAAAAGAATAGCTCCTATTTTTGTAAATTAGAGAAAGCAAGACAGACAAAAAAATGCTATTAATTTTTTAATGTAGAAGGTAATCTTATTTCTGATCCAAAAGAAATTTCTCAAAATATTTATACATTTTACCAACATTTGTATTCATTCCATTTCTCAGATTTAGAATCTATTTTTTTTCAAAACAATAGAAACGTTTAGCCCTAAAAATAATTCAGAATTAAAAAAAAATGTGATTCAGAAATCAAAATTTCAGAACTTGACAGTGTTGTCCAAAAAAATAGCATTGGGGAAATCTTCCGGTCAAGACGGTCTGACCTCAAAGTGTTTTTGGGACGATATTAAAGACTTACTATTTAAGCCTTTGAAGGAAGGAAAGAAATATTCGGCTTGTTTTAGATTTGTTAGATTATAGTAAACTAATTGAAGACGATGGAATTATTTTGTTTTTAGATTTTTTCAAAGCTTTTGATAGTTTGGAACATCCATTTATTTTAATGTCACTCCAGCACTTTGGTTTTGGCAAAAAATTCATAGACACAATTTCAATGTTATATAAAGACATTACCAGTCCAGTTCTGCTTCCTTCAGGAACCACCACCAGATTTCCAGTAAACAGAGGAATTAGACAAGGTGACCCACTCTGTCCACTTCTGTTTATTTTAGCAACACAAATGTTAACAGTATCAATACAAAAATCACCAAACAATTAAACCTCTATCTGTGGCAGGAAATCCCCTTAAGATAATCCAGCTGGCTGATGATACAGTTTTACTGTTAAAACATAAAGAAGAAATCCAAAGTGTGATGAAAACTCTATGAAAACTTTATTCTCCCAAGCTTCAGGTCTAAAATTAAACAAAAACAAATGTGAAATAATGACAATTCGTGATACCAAAGAAACTCACATGTATAATATCCCAGTAAAAAATGAAATAAAATACTTAGGAATAATGATTAATAGAAATTTAAGGACAGATTGAATACTAATCAATAATTAACAAAAACCAAAAGATCTTAAACAGTTGGTTACAAAGAAACATTTCCATTTTTGGTAGAATTTTATTAACAAAAATGGAGACTATTTTACCTTGCCTATGCTGTGGCTTTCCCCGACTTACATAAACAACATCAATAAAATTCAATATCATTTTATTTGGAATAATAAACAACACATAATTCGAAAAAATGACAGTTAAACCAACTGAGGAGGGAGGGATAAATGTAATAGATTTTGAGGTGATGGATGGAGTTATGAAATTGCAATGGCTAAAAAACTTTATTAAAAACAAGCATTCTCACTGGTTCTCTATACCATCATTCTTATTTCACAAAGTTGGAGGCATTAAATTTCTATTAAAATGTGATTTTGATCCAATGAAATTTCCAATCAAACTTTCTAAACATAAGTTTTACTTTAATCTACATCCACAATTTCACCCCTCATTTCTTAATCACACAGAATTTAAAACCAAGTTTCAGTTGGATAGCACATATAAAGAATATTCAAGAGTCATTAAGGCAATTTCTCCTAAACTTAGTCAAGTCAAGTCAAGTCAGCTTTATTGTCAAATATGCTGAATACCCAAGATAAACAGCACAGATGAAATTCCTTTCCTCTCATCCCTCAGTGCAAACAGCAATAATTAAAACAATAAGTGCAAAAAAGGACGTAAAAAAAACACGAAAACGGGAGAAAGAGGAGCCGCTGCGTGTGGACGTGCCGCCAGTTACCAACATGCTAGCTGATTATATATAAAGTAGTCATATATNGCTGTGAGGCAAGAGCGCTAACCACTGCGCCACCGTGCAGCCCCTTCTCTATAACCTTAATTCTTATTTCACAAAGTTGGAGGCATTGAATTTCTATTAAAATGTGATTTTGATCCAATGAAATTACCAATCAAACTTTCTGAATTTCACAAACAAGTTTTACTTTATTGGAAGTTAATCTACACCCACAATTTCAGCCCTCATACTTCGTCAATCTGGAATAATACATTTCTTTATTTTATAAAACTTGGATGGAAAAGGGAATATGGGCCATAGTTTAGCTGATTAAAAGTGATGGTATATTTCTTATTCACACAGAATTTAAAAAACAAGTTTCAGTTGGATTGCACAAATGTAGAATATTCAAGATTCATGGAGTCAATTTCTCCTAAACTTAGTCAGTTGATTAAAGCAAATGTACAACATTCCTTGATTTTATTTCAGCTCACATCGATGTTGATTGAAAATGATCTTTTGTCTGATATAAAGTACAATAATACATTTTTAAGAGCATACTTGACTTACAAACTATTCCCTCTAAATATTAGAAGAAAAGCCTTGTCCCAATCTTTTTTTTTGTTTAAATGACACAATTTCTTTTCAATGTAAAAATGGTATTGAAACCCAAAAGCATTTATTTTATGACTGTGGTGGTAGTTCACTTTCGGCTTATCCCTTTCGGGGTCGCCACAGCGTAACAGCACCCATTGTTTCGCATCAGTGATTTAGCAGAGTTTTTACACCGGATGCCCTTCCTGACATAACCCTGTACTTGAGGGGCACATGGACCCAGTTAGGCAGCAGCATCAAGGGTCTTGCCTAAAGACCCAATCTGGGTGGGGATCAGTGGACAACCCTGGGAATCGAACCCAGGGCTCCTGCGTGTCAGCCCTTCACCTAGCCCACTGAGCCACCCAGTTGCTTTTTTTTTTGACTGTAATGTTGTTAATAATTTTTGGTGGGATTTATATAGATGGCTTTCAACAAAAAAATACAATTCTTATGTTTACTTATCCTAATATACAATTTGGTTATATTGACAAAGAAAAGAAAATTAAATTTTTGTTCAACAATTTAGTAATTTATGGTAAGTTTTTTATTCATAAATGTTGATTTTTGAAAGAGAGTCCACATTTTTTTTCTTTAAAAATGACTTGTATATTTTTTGTAAATCTCTAGAAAAGATAAAAAATAAGAATGCCACAAAACTTTTAGATAGTTTGTCTGTTTACCTGGACTGATGTGATTTTTCCTTACCCTTTAATTTATGGATAATCTTGGTTGGAATTGTTTAGATATTGATGCCTCCAAATTGAATTTAGATTTCTGAGTATAGTTAGAACATTTATTTTAATGTCATCTACATTTATATATTTATTTTGTATTTTTATTTTTTCTGCCTTTCTCTTTTATTAATCCTTAAATTGAATTGTTTTTGACTTCACATATATACATATCTAATGTCATGCTTTGTAATGTCCGATGCCATGGTTTGTAATGTCTAACATGTCCAAAAAAAAAGAGTTCATGCTTCAGCTCTGACACTTCCACTGATTCCTCCACCACTCTGCTCTCCACCTCCCAGTCACAACATTTCTGCAGACCAGATGATGAGGATGATGCTACTCTCTGCTCCACCACAAGGAATATCAGAGAAACCACATCGCTCCCTCCCAGCTGCAAAGAGAAATCAGAAACACAGAGATTAAGTTTTGTCTCCTGATCGTGGTGTGTCATTCAGTGATGCAGCACTGCAGCAGAAAGAGCAGCAGGAGTTTCAGTTCTGTTCAGAGCATTGAGTGTATAAGAAAGAACAGGACTAAGCAAACCCCCCTCCTTCTGTGTTCCATATGGGAAGTACCACTGGGTTGCAAAAAGGCCAAAGTCCCATTGACTTCCATTGAGAAACAGACAGTTGCGGTCCGTGAAGACCTTTTAACACCTACTTTACAATTCAACAATGTACCAATCATTGCCCTACTGTTGTTTTCCTCAATGGAATGTACCGATGCAGCAGTTTGGAACAACAAGAGGCGCATGCTGTCGACATTTTTAGATGAGGATTTACTCTGTAGAAATAGATTTCACTCTGAGGTTATGTGCTTTGGACTTTTTTGTTTGTTTAACGTTCTTTTTTTCACTGTTTTGATTGTAGCTTATAAATAATAAGTTGCGCATCAAACGGAATGGTACAGCTCCTCCATAAAATCACCAACCAAAGCTTCATCTTTGCCGCACTTCTCAAGTTTGTAGCCTGAATTAGATGCAGAAGTCTCCTGTGAAGAGCAAGAGACAAACTTCAATGGATGTTGTCGTATTTTTAACAGAAATAAGATCCAACTCTTCACTTGTTAGAGTGGTTATTCATTTTAAATACCACTGAATGCGCTTCTCACGTGCATCTGATCAGACTGTAATGAGGCAGCGCATGTCAAGTGACAACCTGCTGAGGCTCGCATGGGAGGGATGCGTGCAGGTACATGCAGCGGCGTCACCCAAAAGCTCCTTTTAGGTCGACAAAAAAAATAAATAAATATAAGTGAAAACAAAATGAGCATTAACAGAATCTTATGTTGGAATTGTTCTCCCTCAAAGGCTTGAACAATGACTTGTACAATTCTCTCGAGCCGCCGTTATTAAAGTAGAAGCTGTTTACATCCCGCGGTCTCGTGGTCGAGGAGTGTAAAGAGGTGGACAGTTGCAATAAGCTCACTCCAGATTGGCGACAGTACTTCCTATAAATTCATGACTCAGCTATGACTCACAGAGACTCAGACCAATCGCTGAAGATGGACTATGGACTTAATCATCACTCGTCCCTCAGCTCTATATGAATGAACTCTACTCATATATGCAGTTTTAGCAGCTAACTTTTCTTTAACCGTTCTGGTATCGCCTGTCCGTCCTGGGATGGGATCTCTCCCTCATGTGGGAATCCCTAAGGTTTCTTCTTTTTTTCCTGACTCAGGTTTTTTTAGGAGTTTTTCCTTACCGCGAGGGAGGGTCTAAGGACAGGGATGACCGTTCTTTATAGTCTGTTTAGTTTTTACCTATTGTGCATATTTTATGACTCCATCTGTGCATCTGTAAAAACTACAGGCATGAAGCCCAATGAGGCAAATTGAATTTGTGATATTGGGCTATATAAATAAAATTGAATTGAATTGAATTGAAGAGTTTGCAATATGGTGGTAGCTGTTTCAGGAAGTGACACTGAAGGAGTGGAGGTAGTGCATTTCCAATGGGGGACCTCATGGCTCGAGAAGTCCAGTATTATTACAGTCAATGGTTCATCGCAGCAGCTTCCTGTCATCTTCACTTGTTGGAGCTTCTGCTGCTCTGATTGGCTGACTGTTGTCCTGAAGCCTGTCATCATTTTCCCCAGAGCTTCACTGAGAAGCTGCAGCTTCACAGGAAACTCTGCATCTTTGCTCTCAGACTAACTTTTGGACCAAACATCTGGAAGCAGCTGGACTGACTCCAACCCTCTACTGACCTCAGAGTCTGCAGTTTGGAGTTTGGACTTCTGACCAGATCCTGGAGCTGCTGAATATCTGAAGACTGAAGGCTGTTGTTCCTCAGGTCCAGTTCTGTCAGGTGCGACGGGTTTAAATTCAGAGTTGAGACCAGAGCACCACAGCTGATCTTTGACAAACTGCAGTTGATTAACCTGAATCCAGAAGAAAGAGTTTCATTTAAAGACAAAGTTCATGTTTTTCACCCCTCAGTTCTTCTAAATATAGTATGATGAAGCAGGCTGCACCTGCTACACAGTAGTGATGGGAATTCCGGCTCATTTGAGAGAGCCGGCTCTTTCGGATCGGCTCACTAAAAAGAACCGGCTGTTTCGACTCCCAAACGGCTTTTTAGGTTGTTTTGTTGCTTTAAGGAATTTATTATCAACAACTATATACAATTGTGCAAAAAATGAATTATTAATATAACAAAACTTGTTTTTTGTAAATATGCTTTTATTTCACTCATATAAACAGAAAAATAAATAGAAGATTATAATAAAATACCAAAAACAACTACTTACAATTCAATACAACTGTTCTGCTATCAAATGTTTAACCTTTTCTTTGTAAACCAATTCACATTGAAAACAATATAATCCAAAATACAAATTAAAGTGTACAAAACCAATAAATAAAGACTTTTATTCACTGTTACATCCTGCTGCTGCTGTCTGGCTTCTCATCCACCCAGTTCCCTTTGGCTCACCTGGCAGGTGTGGCCAATATGCCTTGATTGGCAGATAGTGTCCATTTAAGCCAGAGGCGGCCACACCAAGCCAGGCAGGGAGCAGAGCAGCAGGCTGGGTGGTGGTGGTGGTGGTGGTTGTGGTTTGGGTTACTTTTGTCCTCAGCAATCTTAGATTGCTGGGTTTTGTTATGTTAGTTTGGGGTTGGGCCTTGGTAGTTCTGATTTACGGGCTTTGTTTAATTTCTGTTCATTAGGTAGTTTTGTTAGGCAGCCCTTAGCAGGGAGCTGCTGACTCCGACGGTTGTCATGGCTGGGTCAGCAGTCTCCCTGACTTCGTTTTCTTTTGGCCAAGGTCCCAACTCCGTTTTAGCTTGTTCTTTTTAAACCTTAACCACAAATTTTTTTGCTTCATTTCAGGACACAGGTTTTCCGTTTATTTTAAATAAACTGTGTTCCTTTAATGTTGGTGTCCAGTTTAAATGTTGTTGTCCCCTCTGATGGCTATCCCCCCCCTAGACTCCGGGCCAGTTTGTTATTGGGGACGTAACATTCACAAAAAACGTTAAGATAGCCAAGTCTCACCTTTGAGGATTATATCTGGTTTCTTCTGTCAGTAATGATCAGCTTTGTGTTAGAGAAGATTCTGCAGGTTGGTTATTGAGTTACAGTATGTCACAAAAATGAGTACACATCTCGGCAAATATTTAGTTATTTCTTTTCATAGAACAACACTGCATAAATGATGCTTTCACACAATGAACAGTAGTCAGTGTAAAGTTGGTATAGCAGTGTAAATTTATTGTTCCCTCAAAATAAATAAAAATACAGCCAATAATAGCTAAACCCCTGGCAACAAAAGTGAGTACAC
>NW_023416882.1:173372-182213 GCF_002922805.2 Oryzias melastigma | reverse complement strand
CCGAATTTGGAGTTCACGAACTCTGAGTTCCAACAAAACCTGCTTCTTGAAACGGGCCCCTGGCCATGGAGTTCATCAGACCTTCACACGTTATCAGGTTTGATTGACAGATGACGGGTAGCCAATGGGAGCAGACTTCATCAATGGGTCCGTGAAGACCTTTTAACACCTACTTTACAATTCAACAATGTACCAATCATTGTCCTGCTGTTGTTTTCCTTAATGGAATGTACCGATGCAGCAGTTTGAAACAACAAGAGGAGCATGCTGTCGACATTTTTAGATGAGGATTTACTCTGTAGAAATAGATTTCACTCTGAGGTTATGTGCTTTGGACTTTTTTGTTTGTTTAACGTTCCTTTTTTCTTTTTTTCACTGTTTTGATTGTAGCTTATAAATGATAAGCTGTGTATCATACGGAATGGTACAGCTCCTCCATAAAATCACCAACCAAATTTCATCTTCACCGCACTTCTCAAGTTTGCAGCCTGAATTAGACGCAGACATCTCCTGTGAGGGGCGAGAAACAAACTTCAATGGATCTTGCCCTATTTTTAACCCTTCCACTCTCTTTGGGGTCCAGATGACTCCACCCACATACTGATATGTGATTCCTTCCATGACAAATGTAGACAAAGGTGGACAGGATTTTTTTGTCTGCCATGGACATTAGTGAAACTCAAAAATCAAAAAAAGTTCAGCACACTGTCTTGTGGGGTCTAGATGACCCCACTTTAATGTAAACAAACCAAGGAGAGCGGAAGGGTTACACAGAAATAAGATCCAGCTTTTTACTTCTTAAAAATGGTTATTTATTCTAAATACCACTGATCGCGCATCTCAGGTGATCAGACTGTAACGTGGCAGCGCATGTGAAGTCACAAGCTGCTACGGCGCACAGAGGAGGGGCGCGTGCAGCTCACTGCGGCGGCGTCACCCAAATGCTCCTTTTAGCTCGACAAAAAAGAATAAATGTAAATAAATACAAAATGAGCATTGACAGAATCAAATGTTGGAAGGGTTCTCCTTCAAGGGCTTGAACAATGAATTTACATTTCTCCCGAGGCGCTGTTATTAAAGTAGAATGCCGTTGTTTACATCCCGCGGTCTCACGGTAGAGGCGTGGAAAGAGGTGGGAACTCACAATAAGCTCACTCCAGATTGGCGACAGTACTTCCTATAGCAGCAGGAGCTTCAGTTCTGTTCAGAGCATTGATTGTATAAGAAAGAACAGGACTGAGCAAACCCCCTTCCTTCCGTGTTCCATATATATAGGAAGTATCACTGGGTTACAAGAATGCCAAAGTCCCATAGACTTACATTGAGAAACAGACAGTTATTTCTCAGTCATTTTATATTTCAGAATAATCATTCTTCCTCTGCTGCTTTCTGCGTATCATACGGAATGGTACAGCTCCTCCATAAAATCACCAACCAAAGTTTATTCTTCAGCGCACTTTTCAGGCTTGCAGCCTGAATTAGAGGCAGACGTCTGAGGAGCGCAAGACAATCGTGAATGGAACTTGTTGTATTTTTAAACAGAAAAAAGATCCAGCTGTTCACTTGTTAGGATGGTTATTTATTTTAAATACCCCTGAACACGCTTCTCACGTGCATCTAATCAGACTGTAACGTCGCAGCGCATGTGAAATGAGAAGATGCTGCTGCGCGTGAGGGGGGGTTGCGCGCCGCTCTGCAGCAGCGTCACCCAAATGCTCCTTTTAGCTCGACAGAGAGGAATAAATGTAAGTAAATAAAAAATGACCACTGACAGAATCAAATGTTGGAATGGTTCTCCCTCAAAGGCTTTAACAATGACTTGTACAATTCTCCGCCGTTCTTAAAGTGGAAGCTGTTTACATCCCATGGTCTCGTGGTAGAGGCGTGGAAAGTGGCGGACAGTTGCAATAAACTCACTCCAGATTGGTGACAGTACTTTCTGTAGATTCCATGACTCAGCTATGACTCACAGAGAGTCAGATGGGTTGCAGACGTTTGCAATATGGCGATAGCCGTTTCAGGAAGTGATGGTGAAGGCGGTGGCCTACTTTCATGAGGAGTGGAGGTAATGCATTTCCAATGGGGGACCTCATGGCTCGAGAAGTCCAGTATTTTTTACAGTCAATAGCTGTGCTACTGTTGCTGTGAGTGCCTCTACCACCCCTCATCCTCTGCTCAGCGCGAACACACGGCACAAACACAAATTAACCAATGGCGTGCAACATGAAGAGGAAAAAAAGTGAGTGAATTGTAATAAATTATACATTTTAAAAACTCCCAGAACTGCGGGAGTTTGTGTAATAGAAAATGTATTTGCTGTGCACCTCAGGGCATCTGTGTGATCCTGCATCTAAAAAAAAAAAAAATTGAGTGTGACCAATACATTGCCCTCAACTGCTCGTGTTGCCGCATAAAGCAGGGGTCGGCAACCTAGGGCACGCATCCCAGAGGTGGCACGCGGCGGTATGACAAAAATACGCACTTGATCTGTTGTCTGTATTTTTCATTTTTGAAAAGAGTGAGCATCTTTTTTTTACAAGGATCTTTGATCCCCCATCTCGTCCCAAGGAAATGGTCCATTCACGCAGCACTGACAACGCCCACCGTTACAAATCCTGCAGCTTCTTTTCATTTTTTTTTTAAATAAAACTTTATATTTGCACACAATGCACTTTACTCTCAGCGTCAGCCTTCATGACCTGGCGATTTAAATTAATGCGGAACCTAGGAAAAGCTATTTGACCTGCTGTTTGTGAATTACATTTTTTCAGATATTTTGAAAATGTTTTTTTTTTCTATTTATTTGCAATAAAGTTCACATTATAGTTAGAGGTGGTTGGATAGCTCAGTTGGCTGGTGTAGGACCTGGTTCAGTTTCCACGGCGGCAATGAGCAAAAATCCAGTGAGGGTCCTTATACATAATACAGGCCTTTTAGATCACAATTTAACATTCATCTCTAGAAAACTGACAAAGAAACGTCTGCAATGTATTTTTCAAAGCTCATCTGCTCAGACAATAACAGGAATTCAGAAAAAGGATGTGCCCAATTTTGAAAATGATTTGTGTAACATCAACTGGGATTCAGTCTTTCAAACTTGAATAAATGTTGCAATACACTCACGGATAGTATAGCACAAATTACTCAGGAATATACAACACCAATTAAATCAAGGAGCAGACGTCAGTCTATACCCTGAATTAATAATGACATATATCTACTGATGAAAAAAAGGGATCTTACACTTAAGAAATCAATTGCAACAAAACTTTACACTGATAATGCAATTTTTAAAAATCTTAGAAATAAAGTAGTAAGTGAAATTAGAAAAGCTAAAACTGCTTACTTGGCATGCATTTGATGGAAGAATCTGGTGGGAACAGCTTGTGTCTTTGGAAACGTATACATAGATTAACCAGACAAGAGGCTAATCAAGCCCATAAGGGTCCAACTAAACTAAATATTAATGGTAAGATGTGCACTGACCCTATAGAAATTGTCAAATCACCTAATATCTACTTTGTGGCATCAGTGGAACAAATAGCAGCATGTTTCAAGCCAGTGGAACCCACCAAAATACAACTGAGGTGCACAGCAAATACATTTTCTATTACACAAACTAATGAAATTCGCACTAAACAAATAATCAATTACCTAAAACATTCCAAGGCCAAAAATGTATTTGGATTAGACTCTGACATTATTAAAAAAAAACATAAAGACACACTAACACCTCCCATAAACCATTTGGTGAATCTGTCAATTACCAGTGGGGAAGTTCCTCAAAAATTAAAACAAGGTTTTATAAGTCCAATTTTCAAATCTGGAGACCCTGACCAACCCTGTAACTACAGACCAATTGCCATCCTTCCAAATAATTTCAAAGGTAATAGAAAAAAAAACATATCAACACAATTAATCAGTTATTTGGAGCAGAACAATAATTTACATCCTTAGCAGTCCGGTTGTAGACAAAAATGTTCACCTGAAATGGCTACCTGTTCCTTAACGTACTATCAAAAATTACTTGGACAGGGGGAATGTGGTTGCAGCAGTAATTTTGGATCTTAGAAAGGCCTTTGCTACTGTCAACCATGACATACTTCTGCATAAACTAAATAAGTACAATTTTCTCAACAAGGTCTCAGCTGGTTTACATCATATCTGGAGTCTAGGACACATAGTGTAAAGATCAATGGAACTAAATCAATTTCTCGTGAATATAAAATGGGGATTCCACAAGGTTCAATCCTGGGTCCACTGCTGTTCTGTCTTTACATCAATGAACTCTCAAACATTTGCACAGAGGTTGAGTGCCAGCTGTACGTTGATCTATTTCTCAGCAAAGACCTCAGAAAAGGCTGCAGAGCTGTTGAACAGGCAGATGGTCAGTGTCTCTTAGTGGTTTGAAGATAATTGTTTAGCATTAAAATGCTCCAAAACTGTTTCAATGTGCTTTTCTTTATGAACAAAACTCACAGATAACAAGAAGAACATTCAGGAACATTCAGGACAACATGCAGCTGCTTCAGTAAAGAAATCCAGGTAATGGTACACATGTTTGCTTTGAATCGTCCCTCAGTAACATCAGGTTTGTCATGATTAACAGCGGTCTTCATTTCAGTTTTCAGTTCTTCCTCATCAGGTCATCTGCTTTGATTTGTCACTCTTTTTTTCCTCCCATGTTTTTTTTTTTTTTTTGGTACATGTTTCAGTTTATTTATCAAATGTTTTAAGTTTCCGCCTCCAAGGTCGGTCTCCTGCACTTTAGGTCCTCCACCACCTATTCCAGACAGGTGGAGACAGAAGGAAGGGCGCTTCAAGACACTTGCAAAATTCAAGGAAGTTTCTATGTTCACCACCCAATCAGTTCCTCAGCGACGTCTCTGTGAGCTCAGGAGAAGCTGTTTCAATAGAGACCATACAGAGCAACTTGGTTTTTAACATCACAACTTTGTAGCAGTTTGACCACTCTTTTTTTTTTTTTTTTTTAAAGGTATCTAACTTTTGTTTTTCATAATAAAACTTCAGGGAAATATATTTTTTCACATTATTTGAACAAATAAGATCTGTTACTGACACCGTATGGAACACCTTGTATGTTTTGTTTTTTGCTATAACAAGGATGTCATTTAAAATGCTGTATATTGGTATAATACTGTTTTTACATGAACATTTTCAGTGAACTATTTACCTTTTTAAAAAATATTATGAAAGATGCCTCTCTAAATGTTAAATTTATTGTTTTTTCTAAATAAAAACATATATGTATCTGAACAAAACTGAAACATGGAGTCTGACCTCAAAGTCTGCAGTCTGCAGTCTGGACTCTTCAGAGAACCACACAGATGAAGAAATCCTGAATCCTGCAGCTTATTCCAGCTCAGGTCCAATTCTGTAAGATTGGAAGACGCATTTTTCTTCAGAGCTGAGCCCAGTGCTTCACAGCTAATCTCTGACAATCTGCAGCCAATCAACCTAAAATCAGACAGAAAAGTTTGTTAGGAAACATTGACGACAGCTGGAGTTTTAGGAACTTTTATTTTTCTACTTGTCCTGTCCAGCAATTGAGCAAACATGTAAGAGCTGAAGGCCTCTAGTGTTGGAGAGATTTTACAGAGAGATTTATTGATATTCAGACAAACAATGTGTATATATATATATATATATATATATATATATATATATATATATATATTAGGGCTGTCAGATTTGTTGCATTAATTACGCGTTAATTTGACATGTGCATGACGCAGACAATTTTTTTGACGCATTAATCTCGGATTTTCTCATACATGCCTTTCCATACCACGCGCAGGCGTCCTTAAGTCATCGCCCTCTAACTCACCGGCTGCTCTCACTAGATCACGGGCGGGTCTCCAACCACCAAGCTACTAGCTGGAACCGGCCCGGCGCCAGGACGCGGAGAGCTCCTGCACCCTAACCTGGCTCCGGTTCACGTCCAGTACCACTTCTGGTGGTACCGGCTCGCGTCTGGCACCGCGTCCCGAGAGCTGTGGACCCCTGACGTTCCGAACAGCAAGCACATCGGGGGACGTTTTAAATATAGTTTAAACAACGCCAGTTATTTGTTGATGAAAAGATCAATCTCAGCTTTGAGTGTGTGGGCCGTCCCTCTTACGCCGCGTGAAAATATGCAAAATATCCAAAAGTTTTGGAGGTTTAAGCGTGATCCAGCCCCAGCATAGCTGTCTGTCTGCCAGCATATTCATGGCGTGAGCTCCGCTGGACACGTCGCTGCATTGAGCTGCAGCCAGAGAATGCGGCGGCAGTAACAGACTGTCAAACTGTCCACAGTGTATCCCGCTTTTTTCAGTCTTTAATCTTTTAAAAAACAAAAGTTAATTGGAAATGATAAATCTCTATTTCATTCATTACTGCAGTTCAGCAGAGGAGGAAAAGATTTGGTCCTGACAAATAATGAACATGGAAGTGTTATGAATATTTTATTTTTGATGTTTTTTTTATTTTATTTTAGTGAACGATGACTGAAGTTTTGAATTTAAAATGCCCTTCCCTTGTACTTGGGCTTTTGTTTGGTATTTTATGTTACAATGGGCTGCACGGTGGCGCAGTGGTTAGCGCTCTTGCCTCACAGCAAGAAGGCCCCGGTTCGAATCCCGGCTGGGACCTTCCTGTGTGGAGTTTGCATGTTCTCCCCGTGCATGCGTGGGTTTTCACCGGGGACTCCGGCTTCCTCCCACCGTCCAAAAACATGCTTCATAGGTTAATTGGTGACTCTAAAATTGCCCCTAGGTGTGTCTGTGAGAGTGGATGTGTGTGTGATTGAGGCCCTGAGACAGACTGGCGACCTGTCCAGGGTGTACCCCGCCTTCGCCCATCAGTAGCTGGGATAGGCTCCGGCACCCCCGCGACACCGAAAGGGAAGAAGCGGTCTGGAAGATGGATGGATTTTATGTTACAGCCTTTTATTGTTAAGAAAGTTTATCTCAATATAATGTTACAAAATAAAGTATTTCTGATGAAAACTATTAATTTTGCCATTCTTGTTTTCATAATTAATGTAGAACTGCTAAATTCAACGAAGCACAAATTTTTTTTCTAAAAAAAAAGGCCACATATTAATTTGCGATCAATCGCGAGTTAACTATGGACTAAGCGATTATTCGCGATAAAAAATTTTAATCGCCTGACAGCTCTAATATATATATATATATATATATATATATATATATATATATATACATACACACACACTAACCAGGGTTCCCACACATTTCCTTACATTGAATTTAATACTTTTTAAGACCTTTTTAAGATTTTTAAAGAGTTTTTTAAGACCTTGCATATGAAAAATTAAGACTAATTCTCTGCCTAATTTCCAGCCCTGTGGACAAAGAAAAAACAAAATCCTTGTCAGTAACAGAGTAATGTAATCAATTACGGTTTAAATTTCATTATTTAAATTACACGTGACTACAGAAAACCCACATTCCTTTATTCCTCACATTTTGATGCAGTAAAACCATCGGTGACTAATAAACCAAATTTGTGTAAGCAGTTGGTCAAAGTAAGATTAAGAGACTATAAACAGACAAATTTGTGAAGGTATTCTGCAACTGGAAATATTCAAATATTCCAATGTACTGAAAACCAAACCAAATATTTAATCGGTTGTTTTACAGAAGAACTTGATAAATGCTGGGAATGTTCCTCCTCTCTCATTTTCTTCTCTTCTAATTTTAGCTTGTACATCTTTATCCTCAGATGTAATCTTCCTTGTGAACAATCTTTCCTGAAATGTTATTTTTTCAGAAACTTTTTCTAATAAAATTTAACTTATTTGCTGCATGTTTCACTTCTACCATTGCACTATTGTTTTATCTTGAACTAGAAATCCAAATTGTAATTAGAAACTGTATGAATCTTTCATTGTTTTCTTTTTTTGTCCCGTTGCAAAGTAAGCAGGAAACAAACGAATCAGCTTCCAACTTGCACAGAAATATGCCCATTTGACTGTGAATAAATTTAGTGTCCTTGAAGAAAAAAATTAAATGTACCTGCGCATGCGTATGTGTTTGTTTAGGGAAGAGACAGAATTACCGGTCAACGTTAGAGGAGAGAGACGTATATCCCATTTTGTAGTGATGATGAGACATTAAAACCACATGATGAGATAAAGTTTGTCTGGTTCACAGTTTTAACATTTTTAGCCTGTAGCTGATTTTAAATGAGAGTTAAAGCAGCAAATACCGAACACACAGCCATGTGTACCTCCAAAAGATCTCATACCTGTACACAGGGCTGTAGGTTAACTTTTTTGGTTACTAGCTGGGCTCGCCTAACATTCAAAGTCTACCAGCCAAATCTGGACTCTACCACCCAAACGTTTCTATGGAAATAATAATTTATGCATTTCCAAGCAAAACATTCTATTTATTTATTTTCAGTTAATGATGTTTTTGTCTCACAAGAAAAAATCCAAAAAGAAACCCACTACTGACTGAAAATCCTTTGTCCCAAAACAGCGAAGAAAAAGTTTATTGATGACCTACTTCATGCTCACAGATGTGATCAACTTTGCGCCTCACAGTCTGTTTTTCCAAGATATTTTTTAAATAATTGTTGATGTATTTTTTAAGGTAGTGTAATCCATTCAATTAAAAAAATAAGACTACCCATTTTTAATGCAATATGTTTCTATAAAGATAAAACTAGCAACAATAAAAAAAAAATAATTTAAAAGTAGTTTTTTTCAAGAATGTCATGCATAGAAAAAATATCTATAATGACTCACATCACTCCTCTGGGGGATCTCTTCCTCATGTGGGCATCCCTAAGGTTTTTTTTTTCCTGAAT
>NW_023416882.1:163944-173271 GCF_002922805.2 Oryzias melastigma | reverse complement strand
CAATCGATTGATTATTTTATCCCTGTGTTGCGTTTTTAATCCACACACTCTGGGCTCCGTGAGCCGAAACACCTTCTTCTGTAGGTCATCATAGCCTAAAGGAGCGTTACACACACGTAGAGCTGAGAAGAAATCTGTGCTAAACTGACAAGATCTGCATGTGGCCTTAATAATTTGAACTCTGCAGTTCCTGTGCTGTTTGGAAAAATCCTCCTCATCGTTTCACATTTTAGAACCAAACATGAAGATATTTTGAAGACATGAATCGATCAAAGTGATCTGCTTGAGTTTGAAAACTTTGTTTTCTTTCAGTCATTTCCAGATTTCCTGGAAGTAGATCTGTAGCTAAGGAGAAGACGGAAGTAAAAAAAGAGGCAGAAAGGCAGGAGACACATTAGTGTGATGGAAACACTCCCTATGGTCTCCTTTTCCTCCTTTTCTTGACCTTGCGGGAAAAGGTCATGGGATAAAGGAAAGATTGTAGAGAAATTCATCAGACGGCTGAACTGACTCCAAGCTGTGATTCAGAAAATGTTCAGAAAACCTTCCAGTGAAATATCAGAAAGTTCTTCACCTGAAACCTCCTTCTCATCCTTCAGGGAGTTCAGCTCATTTACTGACCTCAGAGTCTGCAGTCTGCAGTCTGGACTCTCCAGAAAACCACACAGATGAAGAAATCCTGAATCATGCAGGTTGTTGTTGCTCAGGTCCAATTCTGTCAGTCTGGACGGGTTGTTCTTCAAAGCTGAGTCCAGAACTTCACAGCTGATTTCTGACAAACTGCATTTCATCAACCTGAAATCAGACAGAAAAGTGTGTTCAGGAGCAGTGATGACAGCTGGAGTTCCAGCAAGTAAACAGAGTTTGATCAGATTTACAAGATCATTATTGAAACAGATCAGTTTCAGATCAATCATCATCACACAATCAATTCAACTGATGTAAAAAAGTATGAAACAATCATCAGTTTTTCAAACACAGCTGTAGAGCTTTTCTAGATTCTCTTAAGTCTTTTTCTTAATCAAAAATGTTTGTTTAGTAAAAATGTTTTGTTCAGTAAACCTGAATTGAGTTCTTCATTAAAGACTCACTGATTGAATTGAAAGGGAAGATTGAAACTTTGCTGATTCAACAGCAAAATTTAATGACACACTGAAGGAATATTAGTGTTTGCTGCTGAGTTTTCATATTTCATCGTTGACACAATGCTCCAACTGCATATCCAAGCTGTTTAGACGCTTTCTACGTTTAGCAGCATAAACAGTATCTATGTGAACAACTGTTCTATTTTTTTTGTCCCTTTGAGTTTTTGACGATGACAACCCTGGTCTAAGTGTTTCAGCTGATTTGGTCCTGGAGCTTCTAAAAAAATATGTCCAGTCAGTTTCTAGTCATTTTATGGTCTGGTACACTATTACTGAACTGAATCTATGTTTATCAGGAGATCACAGAATCTCATTTCAAATCTCAGAAAGTGAAATTTTAAAGGATGACTGTTGATGGACTTCATTGGTTCATTGGTGAAAAGAGACTTGTTTTTGAAGATGAGTCTTAAGTTCTTGACCTTTTCAGCACGTCTGTCTGGTGTCTGCCGAAAAGAACTATGCAAAGTTCCTGTGGACAGAGAAATAACATGGAGAGAAAATAAACGTACCCCAATGTCTACACGCGTAGTTCTTGATTTCAAGGAATTTGTGGATATTTCTTAAATATTTGTGCGTGTAGTTTCAAGATGGTGTGATTTGAAATTTCGTATGTATAAATCCCATTCTTCTGAATTTCATAATTTTTTACTTATGCACAAAATGTATTGTATGAGTTAAAATTCAAGACTTATGCATGCACAAATTGGGGTGAGTCTATTTTCTCTGCAGAGTGTAATGCCCTTCCATGTTACATCTTTTTCCTAAAGACACGCTTGTTCCACTAATTAAACAAAAACGTATCTTTCACATTGGTGAAGCAAAAGTCAATTTTATCACTCTTCATGAAAATTATTTATTTTTTGCAGTTTACTGGTGTGACTGAGCTCCACCTTTCATTACCGCCAGCATTGTTCTCTTACAGTGTACCCCATTTACAGACCACACAGCACGATGTTTGACAGCTGGTTGACAAAAATTTGTTTAGAAGGGGCGGGACATTTACAATTTTGGTTGGTGATCAACTTTATCAGGTGACAAATCAAACTGGTTCTTATGTATAGACACATGACAATGAACTGCCGGTAGCATGAGACCCCCGATCTAAAGGGATTATTTCTGTGCTGTTTGGAAAAATCCACCTCTTTGTTTCACATTTAGGAAACAACATGAAGATATTTTTTGAGATATGTATCAAAGTGATCTGCTTGAGATTAGAAATCTTTGTTTTCCTTCTATCCTTTCAAGATTTCCGGGAAGTAGATCTATAGTGAAGCAGAAGTAGAAAGTAAAGGACATAGAAAAGCAGGAGACACATCAGCATGATGGAAACACTCCCTACGGTCTCCTTTTCCTCCTTTTCTTGACCTTGCGGGAAAAGGTCATTAGATCAAGGAAAGATTGTAGAGAAATTAATCAGACAGCTGAACTGACTCCAAGCTGTGATCCAGAAAATGTTCAGAAAATCTTCCAGTGAAACATCAGAAAGTTCTTCACCTGAAACCTTCTCATCCGTCAGGGAGTTCAGCTCATTTACTGACCTCAGAGTCTGCAGTCTGCAGTCTGGACTCTCCAGAAAACCACACAGATGAAGAAATCCTGAATCCTGGATTTTGTTCCAGCTCAGGTCCAGTTCTGTCAGTCTGGACGGGCTGTTCTTCAGAGATGAGTCCAGAACTTCACAGCTAATCTCTGACAAGCTGCAGTCCTTCAACCTGAAATCAGAGAGAAAAGTGTGTTCAGGAGCAGTGATGAATGCTGGAGTTCCAGCAAGTGAACAGAGTTTGATCAGATTTACAAGATCATTATTGAAACAGATCAGTTTCAGATCAATCATCATCACACAATCAATTCAACTGATGAGGAAAATATCAAACAATCATCAGTTTTTTTCACACTCAGCTGTAGAGCTTTTCTAGATTGTTCTAAGTCCCCTTTTTTAATCAGAATTTTCAGTAGAAAGTTCTTTTCCTAACCGGAACTGAGCTCTTCAATAAAGTAAGAAAAATACTCTGGCTTGATCAGACTCACTTGCATCATAATTTTTTTTACAATCGAGACAGGTGGGTTACACAGATTGTTGTTTCAACCCTGATGCATAAAAACAATCTATTCTGATCGTGGGTCATTATTGTGCTGGATTTTATCTCATGCATAGAGGATATGGCAGTCTTTGGAGCACGAACAGAACCGATTGGCTGCTTTACCCGAATGAACTGTTTTGGTTTTTTTGAGGACTCAAAGCTTTCATGCCTGTAATCAGGGGGAGTCAGTAAGGCGGGAATGCTGGGGGTGCTTGTTACAGTGTGTGTTTTGGACCGCAATCTGTCCGGCTGCTCTGCGCAAGAGAGCTGTCGAATTCAAGAAAACCATGTCTCCCGGGAGAACTGTCTCTCTGATCGGCTTCTGGACGATATGAGCCGGTGGAGGGGACTTTTGAATGCAGAAGTGCCGCTCCACACACAGCAAAGTCCTGAGAAACTCTTTAAAAAAAAAAAAAAAAATTCACGTGAGTTCATGTTTCCAACCACGTCCAGAAAAAATAAAGGCTGATGTTATTCCTACATATTTACGTCCAGCCAAAACGCACATTGCTGCATGGATTTAGAAAATGATGAGTGAATAGTCACCTAAGAATTTTATTAATAATATGGAAAGCACGCTCAAGGGATCATCTCGCTCTATACAGCATCTTTGCTTTTTTATTACGGAATTCGCCATTTCTTCTTCTGACTATTTACAGTTCTGCGCATGTCAGAATGATTTATTCCAATCTACCGTGCGGCGCTTGGAAACATTTGTTACAATCTAATACTTTTTCAGGGCTGATGTGCACAGTTCTATTTTAATCCGATCAATGATGCGATCAAGGACATTTTGCACGTGTAAACGCAGCTAGTGATGAACTTGAACCAAAGATGAGACAGCATCAAGTATCAGACTCAGCCTCAGACAAGTCAGCTTCACACAGATTTCCATTAAAAAGTTTGTTACATTTTAACATATGTTACTAAAGAATATATGTGATTCTAAAAGAAGTATTCTTGTCTGTGTACCATAAATTCTGTTTTATTGTTTTCGTTTGAATGGACTCAGGAAAAACTGCAGATCAGAATCATGAGAAAGAAATCAATTGATTTGAGTTGTCATTTTCACACATTAGGGGAGAGTGAGGTAAGTTGAGCCAGTGGGTAAGTTGAGCCACCCCTTTCATCTGGACAACCGTACACATGTTTTGTCAAGTGACCTCAAATTTAGGGAGCACCAATCATTTCCAGCCTGTTGTGGTAAAGAGAAGTGTAAGGGATAAGGGGGGAGGCTGTAATACACAAAAACTGTTTTTTCCATGTCAAAGTAAAATTTCAGCATATTGAGTAATTTAACTATCATATTAAAACAAATCTGTCTACATCCAAAACTATATGCTGTACACATTGGTAATTTTCTTAAGTGTAAAATAATGTGAACAAGTTTGCCAAAGGATAGCCAAAATTTCAGAACCAGACATTTTTTTCCAAAATGGTGGCTACGGGGCAAAGTGAGCCACAGGCTATGGGGTAACTTGAGCCAGTGGTTCAACTTACCCCATAATAAGGTACTGGAATTCAAACTAAGGTTTGGATGTATGAAGTAGTATTACTTGAGTACACTCTGCTCTTTTGGCATTTTCGTAACATGTCAGCCACTGCTTGTCATTCAGCTTGAGACATTTATGATGTCAACCAGCCCCATCCTGGAACATCAGTCTGCTCCAGGATGGTGGTGCACCAGTTGTTCCAACGTCTCTTCCAGCTGAGCTACCTTCACCAGGCCCTGCACATGCATTTGGTTCTCTAAGTGACCCAATAACCATGCTGAACATCTACATCCCCTACCTAAAAACCAGCACAACAACAAATCGAAAACGTGAAGACAAGAATCTTGACTGATACACCTGAAAAGCAAGTAATTGAGAGAGATACCATGATGAAACGAAAAATAAGTCAAAACGGAACAAAAGAACCATCCAAATGTAAGGAAAATGGAAGAGGAGGCAAACATGGACAAAAGTTGCAGTGGAGAGCAACTCTGAGGAAAGTAATGTTGCCGTCCCATTTGAAGATACTTTTAACAATGAGAGTTCCTGTGATAATGAAGACTGTGAGCCAGATGTCTCAGATCTGGTAGTTGGTGACTTTGTCCTTGTAAAATGAGCATCCAAATGCAGGAGCCACCACTATCTTGGCCTGGCTGACAGCACTGGAGACAACTAAGCGAATGTCAGATTTTTATGAAGAATCAGAGGAACCGTGCAGTGAGAAACCCACAAATGTTCTGAAGAAGGTACCTCAACCTCAACAGGATGGAGGAACTGCAAGGATAGAGAAAGTTCATAATCCCTTGTAACTTAGACAGTTGAAATGTTGAATAGTTGTTTTGATTAAAAAGTTTCATGTTTTTTTTTTATTATTTTTACTGAATTGAATTATTTTTATGGTTTAAAAAAAACAACTGTTGATATGTTCTCAGAAGCCTGAAATTGTTCAAAAGGATGGTTTGTTTGCACAATATGCAGATCTTTATATTTTAAAAGTTATATGGCTCAATTTACCCCCTTATATGGTTCAACTTACCCCAGACCTGGGGCAAGTTGAGCCGCAGGATAACTTTTTTTTTAAACTTTATTATTTGAAGCTGCTTTGTCACAGAAAAATTCTGATAGTTTCATTTAAGAGGAGAAATCCTGAAGTAACAATAAATATTTAAATTCTGTTTCTGTATCACTTGTCATGACCTCCAGGATCACATAAGTAAAAAATGGCTCAACTTACCTCACTCTCACCTACTATTTGAAAGTAGTAATAAGTTAGGATCATGAAGCAGAACAACAATGCATTTTCAGTTCACAATCATGAGTTTTAATTTCTGCATTTATCTTGATATTAAGGAATGTTCCTTGAATAGTTTGTTTTTGAAGGAAATTTACTTTTTTGCTGAAAATCCTGTTTTATTCATTTGATGATTAAATATTCGGCACTGTGTTAGGTCTAGGATGTTATTTTTAACCATCATATTTTTTTATATAGTTTTATTTATATAGTATGTTTTTTAGTTTGTATTATTTTATGTTATTATAACTGCTATTATGCAGCACAGCATTGTGTTAAATGTCATTTATGTTGTTTTTAATTGGAACAGCTGCAGTTGTAGTTGAACATGGCTGTTGTCACAGACAAAGTAAATTCAGTTGTGACTCCAATGGTGAGAGGGTCTCGCCCTGGGAGTAATTCATTGTAGAACCACCACTGGGCTGCATCGACTCCAAGCTGTGATCCAGAAAATGTTCAGAAAATCTTCCAGTGAAACATCAGAAAGTTCTTCACCTGAAACCTTCTTCTTACCCTTCAGGGAGTTCAGCTCATTTACTGACCTCAGAGTCTGCAGTCCGCAGTCTGGATTCTCCAGAAAACCACACAGATGAAGAAATCCGGAATCCTGGATGTTGTTCCTGCTCAGGTCCAGTTCTGTCAGTCTGGACGGCTTGTTCTTTAGAGCCGAGTCCAGAACTTTACAGCTGATCTCTGACAAACCGCAGTCCATTAACCTGAAATCAGACAGAAAAGTGTGTTCAGGAGCAGTGATGACAGCTGGAGTTCCAGCAAGTAAATAGTTTGATCAGATTTACAAGATCATTATTGAAACAGATCAGTTTCAGATCAATCATCATCACACAATCAACTCAACTGATGTAAAAATATGAAACAAGCAATTTTTCCAAACAAAGCTTAAGAGCTTTTCTAGATTCTCTTAGGATTCTATTTTATCAGTTTCTCAGTAGAAAGTTATTTTCTGAACTTGAACTGAATTCTTCCATATAGTCTCACTAACGGGACTGAAATTAAACATTGAAACTTTGCTGACTCAGCAGAAAGAGTAATGTGTAATGACACACTGAAAGAACTATATTAGTGGTTGCTGCTGAGTTTGCACATATCATCCTGACAAAAATGAAAACTACTAGTTTCCACAGATTTATTTCACTTCTCACTTATGGTATCCTTTGTTGTATTGTCACCCACAAAGTTTCAGCCATGTCTGATGTAGTATTTTGTAGTACTGCTCAATTGAAATTGTGTACTTAAGCAATAAAAACTACATTTTTAAAATACTTGTAAAATGAATAATCCTAGTTTCTAAAGAATCATTTCACTTCTCACTTAGAGTTTACTTTGCTGTTATGCCACCCACAAAGTTTCAACCTGATCTGATGTAGTATTTTGTGGTACTACCCTGTATAAATTGTGTACTTAAGCGCTAAAAACTACAAATTCAAAATACTCATAAAATGAAAACTCCTAGTTTCCACAGAACCATTTCACTTCTCACTTAGAGTGTCCCTTCTTGTTATGTCACCCACAAAGTTTCAGTTTGATCTGGTGTAGTATTTTTCTGTTCTGCTCTGCGGAAATTGGGTACTTAACTGAAAATACTATAAGATGAGCAGATCCATCCACTTGTTGGTATTTTTCCGGCAGAGACAAAACGATCTGCAGGTACTGTGTACAAACACTCAAAAAACATCTACGAGCTCTTTTAAATATTAGCTTTAGCTAGTTTAATTGAAATATTTATTTAGCAACACTATTACAGGTTGTAAAATATACAAACACTGAATTTGTGGGTTTGTGGATTATTCAAGTTTTGTTTATTTCACAAGTTATTGCAGTAAATGTAACTTAGTACAAGTACCTACACATTTCTGAGAATAAAAAACATGTACCAAATAACTACAATGGGTTTTCATTTTATTATACATACTACAATAGTGTTAAATGTTAATTTTATCTTCAGACTTTTGTTGCAGAAATTAATTTTTTTTTTGTATTTATTTGAAAATTTGATTTGAAATCAGTAAAAGTAGTTTTTGTAATGATGTTTTATAGTTTAATAACAAATTACTTAAAACCACATATTTTTAATATAAATGTATTTATGTATTTCTTTTTAACTAGACTAGACTCCTGTAATGCAGAATCAACCAGTCTCTCAATCCTGGAGCTGTTTGTCCAACAGTGAAGACCCAAGACCAGACTTCAGAGTGAACAGGAACTCTCCTGCAGTCTTCCTGAACCTCCTTGATCAGGATCGGTGACATCGATCATCCTCCTGCAGGTGCTGGAGGTGCATCACACCTCTGTACCTCATGTAAGTGAACACACTGCAGTTTTTCAATACTCTTTGGAATATATTTAATTTAAACGTATATATTGCAGGTTGTCACAGCGTGTTCCATCCTCCACAACATCTGCCTCTGTGGTGACGACACCAAGGCCCCAGAGGAAGATGAGGAGGTGATGATGAGGAAGCTGGTTTGGAGATCACAGTGATGCTCTCTGACAGGATCAACTACCGGCTGAGGTTTCTGCCCTGGGGGAGGTACAACCTTGATTACTGGTAACAGGTAAGTAAATAATCAAGAGATTTTTCTTCCAAGTTTTTTTTTCTTTTTCCAAAGCCTGTAAATTCATTATCTCATATTTATGGATCATTTTTGGTCATGCAGCATCCGTCCACAGCCAGCCCTGCAAACCCTGAAGATGGACGATACAGTCTACAGTGAAGATGATCCTGAAACTCTCTGCAGACCACCTTGCAAGATGTTCCATCACCACCCAGAAAGTTCCAGCCCGGGTCTCAGTTGAAGCCCCCCCATCCATGTCGACTATCTTTGTAAATAGTTGAAAATAAAAGTTACAATTAATCCATGACAATCACTGTGTTTGATTTAGATCTTTATTTAAATTAACAAAAAAAAACATTTTTAATATATCCAATATAAACTTCATTTATTTATTTATTCTGAGACATCTAAGGATTTTAACAGCAATTCTTTCCAGCAGACTAAAGTTGATCAAAAGTCTCCCTCTTCTCTCGTTCTCTCTGCTCTTCTCCTCATGTCCTCTGCTTAGGTCTAGAAGCTCATCACTGTTTCTTCTTATTTTTCTTCTTCCAGCCGATGGCTCACTCCTTCCTTCTCTTTCTTCTCTTTCTTCACTCTCTTCTCTTTCACTCACTGCTGTACTTCTCCAGCAGATCCATTTTCTCCAGGATTGTCCTGAAAAACATAGAAAACAAAGTAGGAGAGATCAGAGGTTTAATCCCTCTCAGAAATGTTTCACATTAAAACACAAAAACACTCAACTCT